>NW_009624790.1:182099-211676 GCF_000690535.1 Cariama cristata | reverse complement strand
CTTTCCATAAAGAGGAAAGGGAGCAAGGAGAAGGGAGATGGGAGATGGCTGGCTCTGGTGCCCCAGTGTGGCAGCCGGGTGGGCTGCGGGGTCTCGGGGAGCTGCGGGAGCCATGCGGAGCCATGCAGAGCCATGCTGCTTGCACGTCCATCAGCATTTCTCTGCTCTCACCGAGCGAGGAGGGGAATATTGGATATCACTTTGGTCAGGGCTGAATCTATAATTGAGAAGATGAGAGTTCATTACAGATTTTGGCCTTGGAGTGCTTGTCTTGGCAGGAGGCTTGGCTGAGTGTTAAAATCATTACCAAGTGGCCTAAATCTAAACAAACACCCACCTTTTCCATTTACTACCAGGATGAAATGACTTGCCTTGTAGAACTGAAATACCTATAGTTGTCAGCTTCTCATTTCCCAGTGGTGTGTAAAATTCCCTCTCTTATGCCTGGCTTTCCCTCTGGTCTAGCTTTCCCTTATGTTATTCTACTGACAAGAATTATGTATTAAATTACAAGTTATCTGTCGCAGAATGAGAATTTCACTTCACACCAGACAGAGGTCTGTTGTACAGTGCTAAGAGTTCCTGTTTCTCTGGTGCAGTGTTGTAAAGCAAGGCAAAGGTTAAATAAAAAAAAAGGTAGGATGACTCTAACATGATGGTAGATGAAAATTCAGGCATATACAGCAAGGGAGTCATTTTTCATCATTATGGATAGGTAGCTGTACAGAACCAGACAATATTCATACAGCTGTGTTTTTGTCACTGTAAGTAAACCAACGGGTGGGATCGTATGTGTAGGGGAACCACTGTAGTTACTGTAGCGATTTTTTCCCCATTTTTACCCAAAGAAGTCTGTCTATATTGTTCCAACCCTAATGAATGCTTCAGGAACTATGACCCATTTCACATTTCATTCACACAGAGTACAGCCATTAGCATGCAGAAACCGCAGCGCTCTGCCTAAGAGAACAACTTTTTATTATTACAAAGGAGATAAAAAAGATGTATTATATATTATATTCCATCACTGAAGACCATAACACATGAAATATGCCTCTGTCTCTACCTGCCTGTCTAAAGACAGATTGAACAGTGGAGAAATAGAACTACTGATTTGGATACTTTGCCCTCAGTTCTATTTGTGTGTACAGCAAATACACGTGAAGAAACGCGTAAAGCAAATCACTCAAAAGAGTGATTGGAAACAAATTTAAATGAGTAGTGTTTAAATAATTAACACCTGCCAAAGTAGGAACAGAGGCCTTATTGCTGATATTAAATCATATCCTTTAACGTCTGAAACAGATGACAGTAAGTAATTCCAAAACAGCCAAGACAGGAAACCAATTTTTAGTTCTTGGAAAGTTGAATTAGTTTCAATAAAGTTGATAAAAAGCCTATTTTGATTCTGTTAATTCTACTATGGAAAGCTGGTTTTACATTAAACTTTTTTTTTCTAATTTAATATACTGTAACTGAGCATTTTTGAATCATGATTTAAAGTATATTCATTATTCGGTAAACTAATGATGTATGTTCCACCTGGTTGCTGCAGAGCCCAGTAAGTAAAAACTGTGGGTAGTATCTTGTTACCAAGAACAAATATTGGATTTGCCAAGTTTCCAGTCAGTAAATATAACTCACAATAGTATGCCAGATAGGCAAATAAGGATGTTCTCTAACAGAAGAAAAAGCAAAAAAAAAAAAGAGATACTTTTTTCAGTAGTTCAGTCCTAGAATTCAAGTTCCATAAAAGCACCCATTGCAGAAATTGGCAATTTTGCCCAAGTGAAAACTGTGGCATAACACTTTGGAGAAATGCCTAGATTTTTTTTATGCAGAAAGAAGAAGTTAAAGTCTCTGTGTGTGTGCGTGTCTGTGTGTCTCTGTGAATATTAGAATAACATTAATATTGAAACACATGAGTAAAAGCAAAGTTATTCTGGCTGACACCTTACTCCTAATTCACCTCTCTGTCTCTTGGTACTTCATCAAACTTGTGCCGCATGGTTAGATCACAGGTTTCTTGTATTTGGAGACTCCCTTCAAGTAAAAAATATGTCTGTCCATCTTAGGTATTATTTTGTAGTATCTGAACTCCCTACAGTCGTTGATGGATGTCAACATCCATGTACAGCATCACCTTGAGGTGGGCCTGGGCATGCAACGGGCTGAGCCCAGCAGATCGAAATGACTGTCCAAACCTCGAAGATGTAAAACATGATCAAGATCTCCAATCCCCTGGAGCAAGGCAGTTCTCTGCTGGAAGGACATGTCGCTTTCTGCAAGGGAGGACTTTTTGGGGACAAAAAGGGTGAATTCATTCCACTAATCAAATAAAGACCACGACAAACCTAACCACTTCCTTTTCAAACACAAGTCTCAGTTCTTTGCCCTGCCTTCTCTAATGTAAATATAAAGAGTTGTCTATCTGAAATAAAACACATCTTAAAAACCTGACTAAACCCAGGCAACGATGCCATCTCCAAACATACACCAGGTGCCCAGGGCAACAGCTGCTCCGCATTGCAGATCCGTCTGAGAAGGCCTGGCAGTGCTGATAGTAATAGCAGGACCAAAATCAGCCAGGCCAACTGGAAACTCATGCAAATGGCAACCCCAAACCCCCAAACTGTGTGCACATGTCCTCCTATAAGAAAAGGATGAAAGAACCAACATCATTTGAATGATGCATAGTCATATAACTTAACATACAGTTGGCAGATATTCAGCTCCAGTAGCAATGGCTGTGGTATAAAAGTTAATATAAAAGAGTATTTTACAGATGAGGTAACTAACTTACAGACAGATCAAGTTGTCACTTGTTCCTGTAGGATTTGAACCTACCTTCTCAGTTAAAACATTCTTTTCCTGTATGCCTCATTTCCAAGCAAAAGATGCTTGAGTGGCTACGGCATTCCCAAATGAGTGCTACATAAGGGGGAAAAGTCTGGGAGGAGAGGGAATATTTCAACCCTTTGTTGGCCACAGCTGGAATAAACCCAAAATACTGAGTGCACTGACATCAGACTCAACCTCCCTTTGATTTTACAGTGATCAGAACTGAGGTCCATCTTCCTATTTACAAACAGCTGCACAAGCTTTCTTTAAGAACAACCGCAATTTTTTCTAAAAAAAGGAAATTTGACTTCTTACTGCCTTTTCCCCTTCCTTTTTCACCTTTCTCTAGTAACATCTTTTAACAGCAGAGAAAGGGAAAAGAAATCCCCAAAACTCCTTTATTTGTATTTGAAGCAAATAGACACAGAAACAAGACCCAGAGGTTTTGAAGTGGAAGGAATAAGAGTGGGCTTTACTGCTTTTTATTTTCCCCTACATTGGAAAAGTGCGCTCTGCATTCAGTTCTTTCCTCCTGCAAAACTCCTCATTTGTAGAGCACAGACATGTATTACAGAATAAATATAACACACCTTCAGAAAAAAATTTAAAAGTAGATATCTCAAAAGCTGTATCTACTTTTGTATGGGAGGGCCTTTTCTGTATTAGAAACAAAGTATTGGTAAAATAGACCACGTTCACTTTATGTCCTTACATTCCTCACTTCATTGGTTTTATTTTAATTATGAAACCACTTCCCAACTTCAGGCCAGTAAAATATTTGGGGGCTAAAATTCACAACTTGAAAACAGTTTTTTTTAATATAAAAAATATATTTAGTTCAACACAAGAAGAGTTTTTCCAGGTTGCCTAAGCAGCCACGTATCCACACGGTCCCGGGGCTGATAGCACCTGGCAGAGCAGAGCCTTCCTGCTGCAGCAAGCCTTGCTCCTTGTGCCCCAAGAGAGGCAAGAGCTCTTTGGCAGCTGAGCCAGCAGCGCTGCCATCGCATCGCGCCCATGTAAGAAGACGTATGCATTCCGTCCAGTTCTGTCAAGACACAGTATCACCAACCTTTATGGATCTGCAGTACTATTTTAACTCTTCCTCTCTTTTGAAGATATCTGAGAAATTTGGATGCTTAAATAGTCCAATATATTCAAAACCTAAGTGCAGTGCTGTTACCTAGGAAATATACCACAATCCTGACAGTGATGTTCTTTTAACAAATCCACTTTTAATGGAATACATGGATTAAAAATTAAGTCTATAAATTAACCTAGGAGCTGGATGTGACTAGGTTATTGCTGGAGAAAAGCATCACATTTAACAGTATTTGTACAAAGAGGATCTAACAACGCTTTGCCAGCTCATATAATATTATTTTAATCAGTTATGAGCTAACGACAAGAATAGAAATGAGGCACCTTTTAATGAAATGTTACTTCCGAACTTTCTTTGGCTGGGCATAGATTTGCCAGATCATTTCTATACCCTGAATAACTGCATTGCCTCCAGTAAAAATGGGTCTTCACTCCTCTTCATATTGTCTATGCAATTCCCCCTCCGCCCTGTTGTCCTTCCTTGCCTACATTTCCAGTTTGGGTATCTACCTAGCTCTCTTTCTCTGTTTTTTTTTATTTTTCTAAGATCAGGAAGTCAAAAGTCAGTGTATCAATGAAGTGCTATTAATTTTCTTATAGATCTTTGCTTTCTGTTTTCCTGTCTCTCCCTTCTAACTTGTTTGCTTTTGTTTTAAAAAAGACATACTTTAGACCAAATACTGTTCCTTCAGTGGAGCAAGTGAACAGAACAGAGTCCCAAAGTGTGTTCCTTGAGCCCATCAGAAATGCAAGGGCAGGCGCAGTGGCTTAGTCTATATTCACAAGGTTTTGCTCCCCCTCTACTTATGTGCAAACCAGATGATTCACTGTATGTTACTCACCAATCATAGTTTGTTGAACTATGCTTTGACAATCCTTTGCATGACTACAAGCATTCAGTTAGAGACCAGCACCACATGATGTGGTGGCCCATTTAACACCAAAAATAATGGGCAGTTAATAGCCTAAATTAAAATCATCATAAGCCACAAGCTGCACACTGATCATCCACATGCTTTGTTGCATACTTACCATCAATAAAAGCAGTTAATTCAGCTAAGCACGCAGACTTTGAAAATGGAGAATATTAAATACATCAGTGAGGTATTTGACTAGTTTTAGTAGCTTTCTTGCCTGAAATAATAAATTCAGCTTTCCTGAAAAATTGTTGTAGAGAACATCTCTCACCTTTTCTAATCCAAGAAGCCCATGACCTTTCTGAAGAAAGCTCATAGGCTGTCTTAAAAACTACGCTAAGCTTTGATTATTTGCTTACTATCCATGTAGATGTTTTACAGATTGTCTTTATGTGGATTAAAGTGACCACAGGACCACAAGTTTAGAAAAATTCAGCAAGAATACTATGCTGAAAATAAAACAAAAAAGCACTGTCTTGTCCCCAGAATACTGTCTGCTCTGTTATAACTTTTTACAGTGAAGGAGAAAAAATAATGGCCTAAGGCATGTTGCCCACTAACATGCTATAAAGTCAGTGAATCTTCAGCCTTAGGTTCTTTGTCCCCGTGGCTGCAAATGGAAAGCTATTAGCAAAGAGCTGACACTGGGAGAGTAGCACTTCCCACTGAACCCTGGAGGTCAAAGACAGTCAATGCTATTCTTATTGAGGCAAAAATATTTAAAGCGGTACCTTATATAGCGAATTATATGTTCTGAGAGTGCACATAAGATACTGTACTTTAGTTCTGTGAAGAATGTAGACTTCAGCATCATTAACTAATCTGATTTATAATGAAAATTAATTATTATGGTCATTAGACTAAATGGCTTCTGTCATCTGCAAAGACATAATTGGTACAGAAAGTTACTTTATAGCTAAGGAACAATCAATCAACATGGGCTGAACATGCACATGTATTTTTTTCTCTCTGTTCTCTCCCACAATGAAAACCCAAACACAGAGTGGGGGATTGGGATGCAAGGCAGCTCCTCCCACAGTGAGAGATGTGCTGAGGCAGATGGACCCCGGGCTAAATGAGAAACTCAGAAATGGGGCTTATGTGCCTAAAACTATATTATATATTCCTGTAGTCAGTACCACCTCGGTCAATGCCAGCAAGGGAGTGACAACTTAGCAGTTCTCTCAGTAAATCTGCATCAGATATGTACAGCATAAGGTTTATACTTATCTCTTTATTTCCAGCTTCACTGGTATGTAATAGAAGGATAGCAAATATTACAGAGCTCAAGTGCAAAAAAATGTGTTCTTCCTTCCATTCCTCCCTTTGGAACCAAAATACTTGAAAGGACAATGATAGATGCGGCACTAAAAGCAAATTTCTATCCTTCCAATCTCCAGCAGTCTCTCAGAAGCATGAAATTAACGTTGTTAGTTAATTTGAACTTCCTATGCTGTTTCGTTCCTTGCCTCTGGTTCAGAAATACATTATAAGCAAAGGTCGGAATTTTCCAAAACACATCTGACAATAGACCCAAGCTTGAATGAATCATTTGAAAAACTTACGATTAAGTGGTCTTTCAGTTAAAATCTTCCAAGGATATAAAGTCTTTATTCAGCAAAGTTTGCTGTAAAAAATGCACCTTCCAAGTTTAAGATACTGTAAAAAATAGAGGCATAGAGAAGCATCACGAAGGAAGATAAAGGATCCTGGATATTTTTTAAATGGCTTGGGCACTCTTTTGAGAGTTTGTATCTGACCTATTTTAAAACTTGTCTACCTAAAAATTTGAGCTGATTTATTCAAAAGCTAAACCTACTATTTTATTTTATTCTAGACAATTCAGTAAAAAGTGGTAAAATCTCGAAGTAGACATGCACACATTGTGTGCTTAATTTCTTTTTTCTTTCTAGGTAAGAAAAACCAACAAAACTTTATGTTGCTAGAAGTGATTCTTAGAACTCTTAAAATCTGCCTACCAAGGGCTTCACAACAATATAGCTGTGTTAGTTTGAAAATAGTTAAACTGATGCAATTCTTTGTGTGTCGAATGGTTTTAGAAACAGAATGCTGCGAGATTGCTCTGTGGGATAAGAGATTGTTTGTCTTAATCTGCTCCATTCCCCAATCTGTTCTTTAAACCCATTCCAGATGATCTGGAATATTCAGAACCATAAATGTATTGAGTCTGGAAATTTGGAAAGAGAAAGTATTGAAACCAGAAGATCTGATTTCCTTAAGGAAGAATACAAGAACATCTGAGCTCTCGCCAAAGGGCTTGTTCTGGGTTCTGTATTCAGCTTCCGGGAGGTCATTTGATATAAAAGCTGTTCTTTCCATCAGAAGATATGTTATTGTTCTTTGTATAGTCTCATACCAGAATGAACAATTAGCATTTTAAGGAAGTGATTGGCTCCACGGGACACTGTAGAATAGTCACAGCATTTCATATCTATGTGGATCTAGTTTCAGTTTGTCAATTAAGATAACAAAGCCTAAATCTATCAAAGATGTTTATTTTTGAACACTGAGACATATTTACACAGTATTTACAGCAGCAATAATGAAATATTGAATGTGAATATCTCCTTGAGAGGACTGCAGAAATATTTCAAAGGTATACAGGCAACAGTTGTTCTTGCTTTATCAATGGGAATCAAATTTTCAGAGAAGACTGACTGGCTAATTTTTAAGAATACAGACTGAAGGACAGGGAATAAGACCACAGGGGGAAACTGTAAAACTGTAAAAACTTGGGTTTAGGCCAGTGCCATGCCCTGAGGATTAATCTTTGCTTCTTCTTTAAGGTCACAAAGTACCATTTTTCTACATGGTTGAAAAGTCATGAGCCAGCCCAGCAGACAGGCAAAGTGATTCACCCAATATCCCCTCCCAGAGTGCTCCGCAGTGGCAAGAGCTGGAAGCTGAAATGATGGGCACTTAACTTCCTAACTCATCTCCTTCTTCTGAGCTGATAAACACAATTTCTCCAACCATAGTAATCAAATTCCTAATTGGTATTGGTGTTTTTTACAATACATAATGTTGAAATGGTTCAATACTAAATGGTACTTATCTCAACTGCTATGGTCCATAGAAAGAAAGCTGCCTGCACTGGGGTTCAAACAATCATGAGCAACACAGATGTGTGTGTTGTTTTTTTTTTTTTCTTTTTACCACTGGAGCAATCAGTTTTTGAATTAAAAATGTTTGTGATCTGCAGAAAATCCCAAGTTTGGCACTAGATGATGTCAGGTTTTCAGTGAAATGTAATGTCAGTGAGCAATTGGCAACCGTGTCTTGTAAGTTAATGCTCACCAAAAAGAAAAAGGAACAAAAAAAAAAAAAAGAAAAAATAGTTCCATATTGTTTTCAAGGACAAAAGAAAATTTATGTTTTCAGCTGCTCTGGCCTATGGATGTCAAAATGTGTTCCAATAGCACTGGGTCCTTCCCTTGACCAAAGTATTTTGCAGTTTACAGTATAAATTATCACCGAGTTAATAATATTGAAGAGGTGGGTAGATGGCCAAGATAAATGCGCCATGTGGCAGAGGACAGGTTTGACTATTTGAAGAATGATGGCAGACAAGCAGCTGTCACTCAGTTCTGAAGAAGTGGAAAGTATTGAGAAAGAAACGTTTGTACATTCTCTCCCTCTCCCAGGCTGCAGCATTCTTACGTGCATAGATTCTCCAAACCTGTCGTGTTTTCCACTCCTTATGCTGCTTTTATGGATTCATGCACATAGGGGAGAAAGGTTTTATGTATCCAATAAAAATTGTGAATGTGTAGGTATTTAAACATATAGAGTAGCTTATAATGATTTCCAAACTGTACAAACTAGAAGAAAAGAAAAAAAAAAGCAGTAAGAGAATTATTCTAATAGCTTTTATGAATGTGCCCCTTCCACTGTTGTTGCCTACAGCTAACAATAGTTGAACAATGAAAACGCATTGGAAGACTGACTGAAACTCAGTATTTCCCTGATGCAGGTACATCTAGTCCTTTTTTTTGTGGGCGAAAACTCTAGGAGGGATTGTGAATTACAAGCAGTGAAAACACAAAGGCAGCAGCCCTGCAGATGAATGGGACAAAATTCAGATAAAATTGAACTGAGTAGAAAAAAGTAGAAGCACGACACTTTCATTAAACTTGCAAGGTGAATCACATAACAATAAAAATGACATATTTCTGTAGTAAAAGGAAAGGCAGAATCCTATGTTTTCCATTTGGTCTGACCAGAAATGGGCATTTTTAGCACAACTTCCATTTATGTGTCATTCACACAACTGCTCACTATGTTATGTTCATTTACCCTTGCGCAGATCCAGTGAAAGGGGTCAGAAGAAGAACTGCATTTGATGACGGGTAAGTAGAAAAGCTCTGGGAAAGGAATTAATCTGAATATCAGAACATTTGCCGCTCCTGTCAATGCACAGAATAGACTCAGTTCGAGTTTGGGGTCTCAGGACAAGCTGGCACAGCTGACACTTGGGCAGCTACCCCAAATCTCATACAGAAATCATGGAGAGGCAATAAACATCAAATGTTGCAAATTCTGTTTCTACAGAGTAAAATGCAGCATCCAACGGCTTTAATGCTCCAGATAGGTATTGCCTCAGCTTGCCAGTTTCAGAGTGGAACCACACTTTAAATATTCTGCAGACTGTAGTTGAATGCTGTAGTATGTTAAACTTTCCAGTCTTACATATTTCAATTGATTCTTTGTTCTCTTCTTTCAGAACAGGTTAATGAAGCTAAAAGGAAGGAGAGGAGGATTGGTCATTCAATCAAACTGCAACATATGGAAAATCCAACATTTAGTGAATTCCAAGAGTAAGCTAACACACCTATTCTGGTGACACTGGTATTAATAGTTATTTATTCTTCTATTCCTTTCTTAATTTAAGGGTTTATAAGCCCTTTACAAACACAAATTAAGCATCACATCAGTTGCCTGAAGAAGAGATTGCATTCACATTTTTTTCCCAGGAAGAGAAACTAAGGCAGATGGTAGAGGTTAAATGGCTTATCCAAGATCACAGTAGAGTCAGAGCTAGGCTCTATGTCCCTGGAATTCCAGTCCCATCCATGAAATCCTCATTCCACACTCCCTCCCTTTTCAAAGAAAAAGGGGGAATATGAGGAAGGATACTGTAAGTTAATCTTGCTACATTTTCAGAATCCTTATGTTGGAGTGCCTCAGTTGATGTGCACACAAACAGACAGGCAATCAAAATACTTCCCTTTTCAGTTTAGCTATTACAAAACTTCCCAGTTCCACACACACATAAAAAGTACATTTTGAGCAGAAGCATTTAAAGGGATAACATAAAAGTCAGGAAGCAAAAAACAGAACCTCAAAGTCACAGTAATTAGCTCCACATGTCTAGCTGATAATTAGTGATTTTTTTTTCTTTTTTTAATAAAGCAAATGAAGACACCAAAGTGGATTCTATTTGATTAAATAAGCTATGTAATAATTGTTATGGCCACATAATCACAAAGTCAGGGCATATCGCTTAGCTGAGACCACACGTGCATACGTGCCACATGCAGATTTTCCTCATTGTGCCAGTTCCCCTTTTCCTCACCTCCTGCACACAAAGAAAAGAAGCATTCATAAATAACCCTGCTCCATGAGTGCATCAGGGAGAAAATTACTTGTAAATGTCAAGAACGGCTGATAAGAAGGGAGCAGGCAAGCGCAGAGGAGAAAACTGTTCTCTGCATACATTTACAAGCTGGTTTGTCCAGAGTGTGATCAGTAGGTCACAATTTGCCACAGCAGTTTATTTTTAACTAGCAGTCCCTCCCAAATATGCAAAATGAACTTAAGAGCTCTGGAAGCTCAGCCTCTATCAGAGGAAGCCCTACAACGTTCTCTCAAAGAAAGTAAAATTACGAATCCTCATGTATATGCCTTCACAACAACTACTGCCAATGTCTGAACAGGTTAAAAAAAGTCAATAACAAGCTAGGAAATTACTGTAAAATATATCAGAAGGCACCTATGGTAGTTAGGACTCTTACACATCTCTTGTAATTAGAAGTACCCCTTTCACAAATAAAACTATTCTCATTATCCCAGCTCTACACTACTGCCTAATCCCATGCTTTCCTCTTTACATTTACCTGCACAATCCCTCACCCACCACTACTGCTCACACACTCCATAATATAGCAGTTACTTTAGGTTCGGCTGTAAATAATGCATGCCCATGCCTGCCATCTAAATCCTCTTAAGTTAGAAGTTATTTCCAGTCATAAAATCATAGAAATTAGAGGCAGAAAAGACCTATTAGGTCATTTAGACCAAAACCCCATGCCAATGCAGGATTGTTCCCTGCAGTACACTTTCTACTGCTTTGTCCTGTCTAGTTTTAAATGTCTCTGGGGACCTCTTTAAATGGCTCCAAAGCGGTGTTTCTACTACTTCCCTCAGAAGGATTTTCCACAGGCTGAGAGCCATGCTTGACAAGTGAGTCATGCTTGTTTGAAAGCGCTGGCCCTGGTAAAGCTCTACAGCTTTGGCTTGTGCCTTTTAATGCCTGATTAGCATTGTCTATGGCATGTCAGCCGAGGTCTTTGAGAAGGAGAAATGTATGAGGACTCCACTGTCATTGCTGCAGTTCTGTAAAATTAATTAGAAAAAATTTAGTGCTGGCAGGCTGGTAACCTTTGCAGCGGTTGCATTGGGATGTCACAAGACCACACATGTTTCATCCTGTGATCTCTGCTAAACGTGTCTTTACCCATATAGGTGCCACCTGCTATAGGGGGAGTGTACCATAGATGAGAGGACTCTGCAACATGTGCTCTGTGCCATGAGGAAAAAAACCTAACAAGGGATGGCAAAAAGGGTGATGGGCTGCATACTGACTCATTCATAGTTTGGGGCAGGAAATAAGCTTTCCTGAGAAGTTTCTGGTACTTCAAGCACTGGCTGACGTTTAGATGGGAAACGCATAGGAACGGTCTTGTGCTTAATCTGCTACAGCTTCTGGTCAGTTTTCTAAGGGTTCAGTCTGATGGCAGCTGATGCCAGCTGAAGAGTGTGTGAAGTGCTCGGTCAGCTGTCTAGTGCACAGAAGAAGCTTTAAAAAAAAATCATCTGAGTCTGCCCTATGACCTGACTACTCTGTTACATGAGTACTCACGTTGTGTGAGGGATGGGATGGGATAGGATGGGAATGTGGTGTGGGAGAAGGGGCAGAAAATCACTTTTCAGCAGTCTTCACTCTAGCCCAGTCACGGTCACTGTGAAACTGTTTTCAAATACTGCTGCTTCTTCCAAAATCGAAATCCAGAGAAAGTGGTGCTCACCCGTGTAGCAACAGAGCAGACCACTGGGAAAAGCCACATACTGTTTAATTCAAATAGAAGCAGTTTGGTTTTGAAGAAAAGAATTGTTTCAGATGTTGCCCAGAATTAGCTGAACTTCAAAACCTGTGACAAACACAACAGACAAACTGTGTTATACTTAACCTAATTAACTGTTAAAAATATCTGGTCTTTTATGTCTATCTTAAAGCCAGATAACTTCACCCAGAAGGTAGTATCATGTCTACATGGGAAAACAGAAAGCCAGGTAGGCAACGCAGAATTGGTTCTCCACAGTCAGCTGATGGAAGTAAAACAGAAGACCATACAAACAAGCAAAGGAAAAAAGAAAAAAGAAATTATTTGTTCCAGTGAAAACTAATGCAAAAACTAATCTGCCTGCAAGCTTATTCCAGCAATGACAAAGACATATGCCATGTGAACTGTTCAGGTACCCATTAAAACCAACGCAGATCCCAAGGCATTCACAGTATCCCACTCCCTCTCCAGAGCCAAGCCTCCCTCCAGACTTTTGTGTCCACAGAAAGCAACAACCCTCAGACAGAAATACACAGAGAAATTACTTTCCAAACATAGTTTGGAGGATTTATCATAAAAGAGCATGTCTGTGCACGTGCATGCATGTACATTTTGTGGGAAGAGGAGGAGAGCACGAGAGGGTGATTACATGGCTGGCGATCACTCATCTTCTCAGGGATGCTTGTAAAGGATGCATGAGCTGTCAGCACTTCCTCAGCCCTTTACCACACTGTCCCTCAGCTCATGTCCCAAACCAAAAAACCACACATGTAAAATGGCATATGACTCCTTTAAAGCTTTACACGTACATTTACATTCTGTAAAATTGCTTATGGTACAAAGAGAAAATACCAAGTTAGTCAAAAATATCACAGTTCTGCACAGAAGCTCACTAAATTGTGAGCAAAGATGCAAAATGTGACGAGGGAGAACTTTTAACTAGTGAACAGTTTCTCTGCAGGATCTACTGGGGAGGGAAATGCTCCTCCAGCCCATGTTCTTCTACAGAAGCATTCATGTCGTCTCCTATAACACGGTTCATGCCCCACTTCACCTAAAATTCCAACTGTGATGGGTTGTCCCACTGTAAAGAAACAAATAAGTAAATAAAAGCTAAGCCAGCACTTTTAAGCAAGCATCGATGCACTTCAACTACTCTGCTCCTGGCTCTGTTTCACTCCACATACACAGTCTGGAAGAGAGGAGCTGCAGATCGCTCATAGAATGCAGAGCTTTTTGTGTCAAACTGACCTACAAGCTTCAACATCAGCTCAGAGAGATGTCTCCAGGTGGTTAAGTGGTAAGGATAGCAATGGAGGATTGGCAGAATAACATGATGACTAGCTTTGCCACAGGTAAAGAGAGGCTGGGAGAGGTAAAGCAGTAAATAGAGGATGAATAGATGTAGGGTGCAAAAAATCTTGATGATCTGTCCCTGATTTTCCTCTGAATTCTCTCCCTACAAGAGCAAGTCCTTGCAATGATGGCTGTGACTGCAGCAGCTAGTGGACACCTCAGTCAGCATCGGCAATACAAGAAGCCTGGAGGAGAAGACAGCAATTCCACCTATCCTGGAAATCCACCTCCAAGTTGTACAAGGGTGGAGTAGCATCTGTTACTTCTTACCAAACCTTTATGTTCACCTGGAAGGAGTTTTCCATCGAGAGCTTAAGCTCTGCACACAACCTCTCACACAGACAGCAGCTCAGTCCGTCATGGTCATGAGTTCTTCCACCACCTCTGAGCCCAACTAATGCAGTGTATCCCAGTGACAGCTAAGGAGGCACTGAGCAAACTGCAAATCAGATTGTCACACAGGAGGCATTCATGCCTGCTCCACAGCACCACTGGTCAACAGTCAGTTGAAGGGAATACAGGTGACACTCCATGGCAAAACCACAGAAGGAAAGCAGAAAAGGGAGTAGGTACTCCCTATGGTCTTTTTAGTTGAGGACGCCAAGCAGATAAGGGCTTCTTGAAAGCTTTCTGCTTGTGAGTCTTTTCCTCCTAGGCTTTAATACAGATTTAGTTTATTCAGCCTTCTCTTTGGTTAGTGGGAATAAAACTGATGGATAAAAATCTCCCCCAGGAATATGCATACAAAAATATGGTTTCAAAGATGCCCTCAGTGTAGCCACCCATGCTCTGACTGGCAGCTTCTCAAAAAACATAATTTCTTGAATACAAAATAGTAAGTAACACCGTATTTCTTAGCTCATGTCCCACCACAGTTTCATTTCAGCACAGCGAAACCTCATTAATTCGCACTTCGCTTATCCGCACACCTTATAATTCACACGTAAAAACAGCAGTCAGCAAAGATTTAACAACAATGTGCTTTATTGAGGTCTCATGTTGCTGAGATTTCATTATTCCTACAAAATACGCTACCGTTCATTCACTAGTACAGTAAGATTTCAACATCACCATAAATTTCTCAAACTACAGATAGGTTCACACTAGCAAAGTTTGGCTCTAAAGTCCACATTTAGGAAATGCCAGAGTTTGAAACTGGAGGAAAAATAGGAGTAAAGGCAAAATGAAACTAGATTACGATCACAGCTTGTGGTGTTTTCTGCATTATTGTATTTCCTTGCCCTTTTAAAGCACCTTTTGTTCGGTTATACATTAAGAAATGGATTCTTACTTGCATCCAGAGAAGTTTTTATCACAAAGGAGGCTTTAACACACATTTGTACTTCTTCAGCTCTGGAAAAATATTCAGGAGTTCTGAACAAAGGGTCTTTAATGATCCCAATGCAGTTTACAGATACTTTTATGACAGTTGCTAACCCATCCTACATAGGCTTTCCTCCTGCTCCCCAGCAGTTACTGATTATTGGGAAGCAAATGAGAACCTTGAGATTTCAGAGGAGATCTATGACGGGCAAACACACGGTGAGCAGAAGCCGTGTATGGCTGCTTCACTCCAGGTCCAATGCAGGAAGGCAGGCCACAGAGATCAAGATATTCACAGCCCAGTTCGTGTGATAGGCACAGAAAGGTGGTGTGGGAGATTGTGTGAAGTTTAGGCTTACAAATTAGGTCCAAAGAGTCTGGAGATACTGTAGCAACAACGATAACAAAGCATGTGCTGGTCATCACATTTGGAGAGCCCAAAGACAGGTTAAGATATGGGTCTCCCTCTCTTCTACATGCTGAATGATTTTCCAGTACTATCCAACTCAGTGCCTTAGGCATTAGTACTGCCAGTTGTTTCTTAAAACTTCCTTTAGGAAGACTGTATTTTCTCAAGGTCCAAGTCTTCAGCTTATCAGGGCTGAGTCTGCCTTCTTCCTCTGTCTCTAGGCACAAACACACATTGGGGTCACAGTTCTAGCCTGAGGGCTGCCACTGCAAGATAACCAACAGCATGGCCACAGCCTGCACTTCTATACTCTCCTCACCCTCACCTTCCTCTCCTTGATGAAGCCAAGGAGAACCAACACCCTATTTCCATTCCCTTCACCTCCCAGAACTCCACCCCACTCATTATAATATTCTCAGGTTCTATACTATATCTGTTTCTTTGCCTGTTTAAAGTCTGTTGAGCAATAATGTTTGGTAAAACATTAAGCAAATTAATGCCTAAATGTTGAGAGGCATCCTTTCATAGTGCATAAATGATCGCATCATTCAAGTAGTGTTTTTCTTTCACTGTTCTGTAATACAATTAGACTTACAGTTTTGTCCCAACTGCCATGTTCATTCCTACGTCTTGCTTATTTCCAGAACAGACATAGCCATTTTCATGCTACTTATATCAGAAATTATGGGAGTCTTTACTATTGCTATACACTGCTTGTCTGTGTTTTCAACAACACAAAGGATAAATCTCTAATAAGAGCAATGTATGTATCTTTTCACGGACAACAGAGTGACAAAGTTTTTGCATTTTACCAGATTTACCATTTGATCTTCACATAAGTAATTTTCTTTAGCAGAAAAGCTGTTAAACTGCTCTCAGGAATAACATTTTTGTTCCACAGCTGTTGCTCCACATCTCTTTCTGCCCACTTTTCCCCCAGTCCTGTGCCAGATTGCAACAGCTACCTGACTCCTCCTGTAAATTTCAAGAACACCATTTAAGTCACATATTTGCTATGTCTACACAGGAGCTTTTTAGTATCTGAGCTCTTTCGGATGCCTGTAAAACTTCTTTTTTCAACACCCAAAGCTTAAAGGTATGAAAGTATAGAAGGAACTGTCAGGCTAGGGCTTATATCATCAAATGCAATGATGAAAACAGCAGCCAATACTCTATGATTTGCAAGAAAATGTCTGGCACACACAGAAAACTCCATTCCCACAAAGTTTACAACCTTAATACAGTTATAAATTGCTTTATCTTGTGAATTATCTCCAGCCTGTGTTCTTTTCACGCTGGTTCTATTGCAGCTCAGGATGACCTTCTCATCCACATAAACGTCCAGTCTTTCCTGAGTTTGCTAAGCCTTTGGCCTGGAAAATATCCCAGGAAATTGAGTTGCGCAGTCCAGCTGCACATGTGCAAAATGCATTGCTACTTGTCCAAAATCAGTTTACCACCAATCCAAGCAACCGCCTTGTTTCTCTCAATGTTTCCTAATAAGGCCCTATCGCCATGCTTGCATCTGTCAGGAGCAAGAACACATCTTGAGACAGCTTTTGAGATGTCATTTTGTATCAGTGTGGTAACACGATGGGGAATGCAGGCTTTGTCACCGAAAAGATGGTGCACGTCCTCCCAGAGCTGATTCATTTCTGTCCTTTGGGGAGAGCAGCGAGAGCTGCGCAGCAGCAGCAGTGCAAGTCGTGTCGAGAGTCTGAGGTGATTACTCAGCCGCCGTTAGCTCTTCACATTTCCCTCATTACAAATGGAGATCAAAACACCTTGTCACAATGTTACCTACACTTCTGGTATTATAATACACATTTTTCTGATAAGAAAATGAAACATAAAGGGTCGTAGCCTAACCATAACAGAATCAATCAGCAAACTGGTGCCTGTTTCAGCTTGAGCATTCCTCACAGTGTTAGCTGCAAGCAGATTTCAGCAATCCAGACTCCTTAGGCCACTAATTTTTTTTCACTATTCTCCCTGTCAGTGGAGGCAAAACATATGTGCTTTTAGCAAAAAAAAAGGAGACAAAAAATTATGCTAATGAGTAGGCAAAGACTTTTGCACCACCTGTAGCTAAGATTGCCTGGGTAACAGTTGCATTTATAAATTCTCAAAAGCTACAAGTAATATGTGCTATTAGAAAAGACTGATTCTTCCAACTGGAAGATCAGATTACTTAAAAAAAAATAAATAAAATGGCAGCATAGAGAGACAATATTTTAATGTTTCAACACAGAGAAAGGTGATATCGCTCTTCTCTTTATATTTTTAATATTTTGAAAGTTTATAATAGTAAGAATGACATTCAGATTAGGTGTTTCCGGACAGTTAATGACTGTCTGGGTTAAAGGTTGTGTTTTATTTCAGGACCTCAGCTATGCCATCAAGCTGCTGAGTCTCAAAGAAACCCCACCATGTAGTCCAACTACCTCGGCTGAAAGACAAAGATCTTCCCAAGGGAAAAAAATCTGTCTCCCAGTGCACAAAAGGGTTGACTATTTCTGATTAGCTCAGCCTCTAGTGTCCTTTAGGCCACTGTGGGAAGAGAACTAGAGGAAAGATAGAAAACCCATACTTTGCTGGTCTTGTGTCTTCCCAGCCTATTTACATACAAGATTTCTAGATAGAAGTATGTGACCACATGCCATGAGATCAGTTCCTTTCAGACCCTCTGTGCATGACTTGCATGGGCAAAAAGTACCAAAGAAAATAACAGGCAAATTTCCAGAATTCTCAGACTCTTGCCAGACAAGACGTTTGTGCTTGAAAATACCAGGAAAATGCTTATGGCTATTTGGAAGCCCAACAAGGCCATCAGTAAGGATAGAAGAACCATGAAGAATTGACTAGGTCATGTCAACTTTCGTCTTGTTGGAACCTGTTCTGCACCTGTCAGAAACATATGGCAACCAAACTCAAAACTAAGTTAGTACCAAGATTTTCAATGCTTTTTTTCCTGTGGGATCAGTTCAGAAAATCCAACAGGAAAGAAGAGGTGTGAACCCAGGACCTCATCCTTCCCCTTGTGTCTCATAAAACCACAGAATATCTATTTAGCTGCATTTGGTGTGCACCAAGCACAGGGAGAAGAACTTGCCCACAGCCAAGTGTAATAAGGATGTTTTAAATCTCCCCTTGAAGCATCCCAGAGGAGCTGGAGAGGCTCTAAATTAAAGGCTACAGGTGTTTTGTACCAGGTATGCCCATTTGGAGACTTTGCCCTGATGCTCTTTTTACAACATTCTCCTCTAGGATCTTTTTCTGTCTCATATTCTTTTATTGCAGTACCAATTAACTGAAACAACGATATGAACCCTTCACCCTGCTGTGAATATTAAAGAATGCTGTGGAACGAAATAGAGAGGACTACCAGAGAAATAAAGTGAATTTTATTAGCCAGAATTAAAGGACAATAGAAGTCTTTTTGGGTTGTCTTGATTAACTGCATTTCAGTGAGATTAAGGAAGCCTATTTAGAGAGTGCTAAAAATGTATGCACTTGCATATTTGTTAATTCACTTCATTATGTGTACAGCTCCTGGCACATCAGGACTTTCTATTCACTGACACTCTCAAGCTCACATAAAGATCAATAACAAAAGCCCCTGTTATCTGCTATGAAATACTTAAATATCTCTTTGGTATCATCATCCAATTGAAAGTATTCAAAAAAAAATTCTTTAAGCTCACTTGACAGAATGGTGTTTTAAGGTACATGGATACTCCAAGAAAAGTGTGTAGCATTACCCACATTCTCCAGAAATTAAGAACAACCAAGTGATTAAGCTGGCCTGAGAGAACTGAGGAGCTTCTGGTTTGGTCCTTCTTCTGCCTGAGTCTTTGTGAGCCTTTAAGCATACCACATAACCTCCACTGTGCAGGGCACCTTGCAAATTGTTGACAGCACTGTTCTGCCTCTCCATGCCGTGGAAAGAGAATTCATACACTTTGATATTCTGTCAATGTAGATACCTACAAGATGCCATTGTCCTTTCCTCCCCATTGTCCCTCTGGTATATAACTCCTCATCTCCTGGGCATGCACTAGGCACGTTTTTGTTCTTCAATCAACTTTTTAAGCAGATTTACCTCAAAACTCTTTACACTATTTCCAGTACTGAGTCAAGACCAGATTTTTGCCTCCTTTCAGAGCTATCAAGAGACAGAGCAATTGGAAGAGGATTCCCATCCCTCTATATCCAGTTAGAAAGCAGGCAAGCCATGCAGCTATGGTTCCAGGGACAGCTTGGGAAGGAGAAGCTCGGTCTTGAACACAGACCTGGCCTTAGTCCTGCTAGCACATGCTAAATCTGAGCTCACATCAGTTTGCAGTTAGATAGTTATGTTTCAAGTCATCCTGCACATCCACAGAGCCTGCTCATTTTGGGACAGGAGTAGCAATCTCACTGGAGGTCACTAGACCCATCAGGTATATACATCCTGGAGCAGGTACTATGTCATCTGGCAAGTACCAGGGTGTTAACTTTGGTTTCTAAATCTCATAGGCATCCAAATATGTTCCTTTTTAAGCAACAGCAGCTGATGATCAATGAATGACACCAATGACCAGACATTATTCTCTCCTATTTTGTAGTAGATGGATTCACAGTATTAAAACTAGGATATAACTTAAAACCTCCGAATTTGGATACAGTGGTTTGTTATTAAATGTCATCATTTTTTGCCACATCTGGGAGGTTGATTCGCAACATACTTTTCCTCCTGATAATAGAAAACCAGAGAGATGTTAAAAAGCTTCCTCCCCTGCAAACTAGATGAGAACAGTTTCCAGCAATGCTGCTTCTTCCCCAGAGAGAAAAAGTCCACCCTGTAATGATTGTAGAAGGTCTTATTCAAATGGTTTTAAAACAATGGGAAGGAGAAAAAGGGAGTGGAAAAGGGACATTTAAGTGTTCCAAAACTTTGAACAGATTTGTTCTTCTCATGTTGATGCACACTGTGCAGCATTAGATCACATGCTGCTAATATCATGTTGATTTATGGTCTGCATAAATGGAAATAAATGGTATTTTCTGTTACCCAGAGAATAATAGATGGCCCTGGAATGAACACAACACCACATTGACACAACGGGCTCTGTTCATGTCACAAGCAAGGGGAGTGCAACTTCATAAGAGCCCCTTCTGCCATTCCCACCAAAAATCTTTGATACCCACTGATTTTAATGACTAGAAATGGACATTTAAGACAGAATTTTCCAAAGTGTTTGAATGATTTAGAAACCAAAGCTGTGGTATAACAAAGCAGGGGAAATGTTGGGTGAATTTCTCCCTTGAATGAGAAACTGGAAATTCCCCAGATCTTTCCACAAAGTTCACCAGCCACACAAGTTGGTCAGGATCCTCTGCGTCATTTCCTCCATTTCTTCCCTTCCCTGCAAGCAACCTCAGGGCTTTTTCTCATCACTTTCATCCTGGTCTGAGTGACTTGAGCTCCCTCTTGAGAACAGCAAGATCCTCTCTTCAACCATGGTGCAGGCACTTCAGCAAGGGAGTGCTAAACCTCTAAGCCAATAAAACCCCCACGCCACCTTTGAAAATGTGACTTTGGACACTACATCGCTCTGAAATGTTTTCAAAACTTACCCACAGTGCCTAGCAGTTAAAACTGAAGCTCTAGCGCAGTCTGTGATTATGGGCATACAAGTAAAAGCAATGAGTTACTTTGGTTTAATGACTCATTATTTAAGCTAATAGGTTTTACTTTACAACCAGGGAGGGTAAGTTTGTGCAGCTAGCCAGTCACCAATGCTCAGCTGATGAGCAATACCCTGGTAAGATGTGGCAACCTTGTTGCTTTTGAACATCTGCCCACACACTTCTCCATTATAATGGGGCCTAATAGAGCTCCAAATAGCTTAGGTTCCAAAACAATCTCAAACAAAACTTCTCCTTTAATAGACTTACAGCACTGCCAAAACATTCACATTTCAGGCTGAAAGACTGAGTATTTAACCTCAGGACACAGATGATTTTCTGTTATTGTTGCTGTTGGCAGAGAAGGGAAGGTTAAATAAGTTTGAGACAATTTCATTTTTGATTCTGTATAAATATAGTCGTGTCCATAGTGTTTTCTATTTCTCTGGTTAGATGATTAAAACCTTACCATTAATGTGTGCTAAATTCCATGTTGTAATTAAAGGAACAGCTGGTAAAGCCACTTATTATTAAGATTGCCTGATGCTTCACATATTAAGATTTTGCTTCCTTATGGAGAAGTTTGCACTACAGCTGAATTCTTATCTTTATTTTTGCTTTCTGACATGCTCATATCTTAATTGTACAATCTTTATGGAGGTTTTTTTTGTGTTGTGAACATATCATTATTTCTCAAATATATTAATAGGACATTGAAATTATTGAGATCTACTCATAGTTCCTTGAATAGCTGTTATTATAGACCATGTTCACACACTGACGACACTTTAAAGATCTAACAGGTCCACCAAGTCCAATAAAGATTGGTATGCCATCACTGTACAATGTTATTCATTTTACTTGGCCACTATAACCAAATAGGGATAACTAAGAGGAATTTAAGAAAATAGAGCTTATATAGTCATTGTCTTGTCATACCCAGTATCTTACGGGGGCCAGTACTTGATACTCCAGAGGAGAGTGAAAGCTGACAAGAGTGTAAGTGGACGGTTGGGCTTGAAGTGTGGTGGGAAAAATGTCCTCATACCTCCTATGCTCCTTATCTTCTGGAGCTGACAGAGCCAGGAGAAGGAATTAATATAAATCTCTTAACTTTGTTTTCTCTGATGTTCTGTGCTCTCTGAGACACACAGGGATGTAAGCACAGAAAAAATACTGTCTCCCTCACCCTTGCTTGCAATAAAACTAGAATTCTAATACAAATCCTTTCCAAAGAGAGATTTCTGAAATTCCCCTACAGTGGATCCATGCTGGCTCAGGCCATCACTGAAAGGGTCAGATTCCTTGATCTCCAGTGACTTCAGTTATATGGCTCAAAAGCTGAGAGGACAAACTTATGTAGGCACGTATGCTCACTTCCTCTTCAGTTGCCACGGCTAAATTTGGCAAGGATCATGAATCATAGCCCATAGTGACACAAAACCACTCACACAGTCACCAATGAAAGAAAACTTGTGCCTACTTTCCAACAGGTATTTACCAAAGGAAAATGCAAGAATACACTAATTAGGACTATGATATATGCTGGATATACGCTGCATGCTGGCAGATACCTACTTGGAGAACTCAGTACAACAGATGAGGGAGAGGAAGCGTAGAAAGCAATACAGAGAAAAAGTTAAGTGAAATCTCCAGGGTTCCTGAACAAATAAAATCTAGGGTCCAGGACAGAGATTTTCTAAACGTCTTCTTGCTGAGAAGTTTATATAGGAATATTCAGTTTCTCAGGGAGGAGGTAAATGAGGAGAAAGATCATTTCTTCCACTACAACTTTAATAAGGAAATAAACCTCCATTATCTTATTTCTTTAGCATTTTCATTAAAAAGTGAAGCCAAACCTACTCAGGCAGACACAGCTGAAGCAAAGCTAACCTAAATAACCTCTTGGCTGCAGCTCCATTTCATCAAGGTCAACCACTAATACATATATATATACATATATATATATGATATATGCCTATTTATATTAGAATATCACAGTTAGTAACAGAACGGTAAAAAAAATGAAACAATTCCATCTTCACAAAGAGAAATACTTCAACTAACCACCTCAATACCTCTAAAGGAAAAAGGAGAAAAATGTTCTTTTTCCGATCAAAAATAATTTTTGATCTCCAAACAGCATCTGCAACACTGGTAAGTTCTACTTATTTCAGGGCAGTTACTGTGCAGAAACTAGCTCACATACAGATTTTCTCCAAATAACATCCCTATTTTTTGATACTCATTGAAATTCTTTAGACTGGAATTCTCCAAACACAACTTTCCTTTTCATAATAATAGTTTATTTCTTTTCAGATAAAGCTAAAACCAGAAAGGTAGAACTGAAAGCAGAGCCATGACAGGGCTTTGGAAGCCCAGCCCCAAGTACAGTACTGATTCATCCAGGGCAGATAAATTGTGCGTGTCCAGAACAACCCTCAGCCACATGGATGTCATCCAGGTAGACTCAATACCATTGCAATCTAGAGTGTCTCTAAAGCTCAACTTTGTTTTTGCACACAGGCAGTTTATCCAAGGAGACTTTTCTTCTGATGTGGGGCAAAAGAGAAATGAGCCACCAGTTTGTCACAGAGCCCCAGGGATTGGCTGAGAAGCCAACTGTGTGATCTGGCTTTTAGCAGCACACCTCACTGATTGGGGCAAGCCACCCAGATGATAAATCCTAGAGGTAGGAAGGAAAGTTCAGGACAGTTCTCATTCAAACAGGTATTACATACGTCTACCTTTGAGTACCTGGAGCACTGCCAGCAGAGAGGAGTTGCCTGTGTTATTTCCTCCTCCCCTCTACTTTTTGAGAAGAGGACATCTAGCATTTGGCTGGGGAATGTCAAGCTTTTCAGTCAGCTGGATCACTCCGCTGGCTAAGAAGAGCCCTCTTTAAGCTGTGCTGCAGGTTTGCTCTGCTGGGGAACAGGGACTCTCCTCCAGATACCAGAGTATTTCCTTTAACTACCTAAACATGGTTGCTCTTGCAAGTTGGGTGGTACAGTACAATATGACAGCACTTCTTTTTAAGTCGCAACACTCTACATAATACAGATCCCTAGAGAGATCTGAGTGCTGCATTTTATTGCACTTTAAAAACACTGTGCTAATAAATTCCAGTCTCATATAAACTACATGGACAGAAGTGCTCTGCCCATGCAATCTGCCTGCCCAGTAGAAAACGTGTGTTATTCTGAAAATGTCCACAGCTTAAGGCTCCTCACTGGAGCAGTACAAATGAAAGGAAGAGCTGTGTTACTCTTTCTCCCCTTGGAAAATAAGGGCATCACGAAGTATGTCAGATATAATAACTCATGGACTTATGGCTCCACTGTTCTTGCATAGTTTCTTTTATTTGCAAATTACATTCTCTACCTGGTTTATTCTAAAAACTTTCCCTGCAGATTCTTTTTTATTCTTTCCTCAAAATAACAGTGCCCCCAAAAGTCTTCAGAACTTATTTTTTAAATTTTAAATTAGCATGAAATCTTCCTTTTGTCTTCTGGAAATTTCTGCCATTTCACATTATAACCAACTCATACAATTAGATCAAATCTAAACTGGAAAATTCAATTATCTGTCCTCATATATTTTGCAGTTAAACAGCTTTTCTGAAGGCTAAACTCCTACCTCACAAGAAAATAAGCTACTTGAAAGTCTAGCAGTTCTGAAATAAAATGAGAAATGGGAGAGTAGGCTGAGGATATGGGACTGGCCTTAATGTTTTTTTTTCCATGTTCCAGATCCTACTGACTCAGAAAAACACAGCTGCCCATCTTGTCAGTGAAGCTCGTCATAGCCTTCCTTCCTTAATCTATTGGGATAATATTGTGTCACCTTCCCACAGCAGTCAGCTTATTTGACATCTTTTATTCGTGTCTCCTTCCTAGGCTCAGATTAATCAGATTATGTCCTGTTCCTTTCTCCTTCTTTTCTTGCATGCGTCTAAATCCCTTTTCTGGTCTTCAAGAGGGCCCTTGCCATCAGTGAGGACTTTCCAGCAGATGGTTCCCAGTGCGATGCTCCACCTGGCTGGTACCAATATGGATTTCATCAAGAAGATGCTGATTTTGTGGCTTAGCTCTGACTCAGTAGTGTTTCGTGTGCTCCTGTTCCCCCCAAAAAAACCTTTCCTCATTCAGAATATTGGAGGGCAGCAGAGAGACTTTGAAAATTGGTTTCCCAGCTTCTAGCTAGAACCAAATGTCCTCCAAGACAGAGGAAAGAAAGGAAAGGATTTCTCTAATAATTCAATAAAACTTTATTAAACAGCCAGTCGGCATTTAGGTCCATTACTATAATTCTCCGCTAGTTTATTTAGCTTCCTGTACTGTGATGCATTCAGTTACTAAAAACTTTCAATGATGTGCTCAGCACCTTTCCCTCATTAGCAGGTTGGCATCCCTCATTGTGTGCAGACCTCTGCAATGTGCAGATCTCATGAGGGCTCAGCTCTTCCCTTTTGCACCTGCTCTGCTGATTTTCCTTCATCTCCAACAGGCATTCAGATATTAATATCATTTTTTGTGGATGGCAAATCCATACACACCTGGAGATCAAGGGAAATGCTGTTCAGGGTATACTAACCCAGCAAATGAACTGCATAACCCTTCCTTCCCTCCTCTGGTATGATTACACTTATCCTGGCATAAGGTGTACATCTAATATCTTTATATCTATGAAGTTATTCCTGTGTGGGAAAGGAAATCAATTTTATACCCTTTCAATCAAATCCACCCCAAGGCATTTACTGTATGACTCTCTAGATAACAAAATCATCCTTCCCAGACGAACCACGCACCAGTAAAGCCCTGGTGGGTAGATGAGGCTGAATGACAAATAAATAAGCATATCTGAAAGTCTGTATCACCACCTGGCCCAAATGTTTGCCCTTTGCTGCAGGTGGAATCTGCTCTCAGGAATGGGTCAGATTTCTGTGTATTCTGGTCCTCAGTCGGAGTACAGTCCTGCTGCAACCCTCCCCTGGGCAGGGGCTCACCAGGCCACCCTGAACCCGGAGGTCTGTTTCACCGGCTCCTCTTCCCTGCCTTTGCTCGGCATGGCTTCTACAGCTAATGAAAGCTCTTACCTGCACTCCTGCTCTAACCCCTACAGGGCTACAAAAAAAATCTCAGGATCTTTAGGAAAGGATTTCCCTTTTAATGACCATCCCTCTTGATTAAAGAATGATGAAAAAAAAAAAACAAAAAAACAAAAAAACAGATTTTTGCAAATCATGAAAACCTTGAGTCTTTGTTTATTTTCATGGTCCGTGAAATTTCAAGAAATTGCATTTCAGGACAAATATAGTGGGGTTCATCTCTTGTAATGCAAGACATCTAAAGGTATATGTCTAAAACTAAGTTAGGCATATTGACTTTCTGCATAGCCAAAGGAGAGAAAGGATGGCTCCTCTCATGTTCTTTAGTTGTCCACCTATGGAAGAGAACCATCACCACCTGTGAGTAAGTTTTTCTGTACGAAAGGATTCTATAATGAGGTAGTAAAGATTAGACAGCTAACTTTTGGACATCTGCAATCAGGACAGAGTAGTTACATCAGCTATGTATGGCAGTAAAATAAGAGATCCTGGAGCTCTGGTTCAAGATCACCGTCACTGTTCACGTGTTAGTGTACCCTGGCACACACAGAGTTTTGACCTGTATCAGTTATCACTACACCATCCGATGCCAGCACATTGTTTGGGGGTAGCACAGATCAAGGATCAACCCCAATAAATAGTAGGGATAAGGCCAGTCTTTTTAGGTAGAAGAAGAAAGATAATTTAGCTATACAAATGTATGTATGTCACAAAAAATTGGCCAGCAGTCCATGGTCTGTTTAATTTGCTAACGAAGGCATAGCCAAAGAGCTCCTTCTTTCTTTGCGTTTCCCGTACATGCTGTTTCTGTGGGACAGGGATCTGCCCTGTCCTTCCTTGGAGAAGTGACCCACATTTTAAAGCAGGACCTTTCTTTTCCTAAATGCTGGTGCTGAGACAATGAAATTCAGCTAGCCATTCTCTTAGTTCTCTGGTGAGACACTTTCACTAAGATATCAAGGACATTTTCTAGATAAGAAAGCTGTCTAGAGTATATCAGAAAGGATTTGCTTTGGTGAAAATCCCAAGCTAATTCAGGTATTTCTTATTCTATCGCAAGCTAGCCATAAAGCAGATACAACATAAGATTGCACACAGTTTTTCAAAAATTTATTTCTCATTCTCAGTGAAAGAAGGACTAAAAGGGTTCCAGAACATGTAGAAAATACTTGAAAATAAGTCCTTTTCAATCAGCACAAGCTGATCACCCCTCAAACGGAAGGCACCAAACCTGTTGCTCCCCATTTTATGAATATGTGGTGACAATTCGTGCTTGGATTACGAAAAAAACTAAGTTCCCCCAGGGATGGGGAACTTTTCTTTCTTTCCTTTTCTTTCCATCTCTTTTTTTTATTGATTTGCAGCTCTTTGATGATACATGGATTAATTGTTTGGTAAGAAAAGCAG
Organism: Cariama cristata; assembly: GCF_000690535.1. Taxonomy (NCBI): domain Eukaryota; kingdom Metazoa; phylum Chordata; class Aves; order Cariamiformes; family Cariamidae; genus Cariama; species Cariama cristata. The sequence continues at coordinate 184,178 of NW_009624790.1, read as the reverse complement.
AAGGCATTTATTTACATTTATAATCACAATTTTAATCATTCATGCCATTAAAAAATGTCACCATTAGTCAATTTTATGCTTTTTACTCTGGTATTTCATTTCAGCATGAAGTGTTAGAATGTTAGTACTTCTCATTACTGACTGATTATTTTGCTCAGGATTTTTGGTTTCTTTCTCTCTCCTCGTGCCTAAAATCCAATTTACAACCTGCTAAAGGCCTCATAAGATTTTTATGGATTATTTCCTGAAATCACATTAATCTAGCTCCTGTTACTTTGCACTAATTTCACCTACCATTGTATGAAGTAACTAAATTCAATTGCTTGGAAATGATCCCCCAGAGACTTCTTCATGAAGCGAGAAAAAGAAAAAAAAATTGCAACCCTACCTTGATGAGGTTATAAATGTGGTGGGAACAACAGTCCTATAAATTCACAGTATATGGACCCTTATCAAGAGCAATTTCCAACTATGATAATCAGAGATCTTCAAGCTCTCAAACAAGATATAGATCAGGGCTTGGATTAGATTACTTCAGATGCCTTAAGAAGTCAGCCTCATTTGGCTTCAATAAGTGACACACTATTTATCACCATTTTAACAAGCTGGGTAAGTTGCCTAATAGCTTATCAGCTGCAGCTTGGTTCATTAGAACAGTAGTTCAACCAATATTAACCATGCTGGGCATCAGCTATCAATTAGACGTGTCCCTCATTTTAGGGACAGTCTGCAGATAACAGTGTAAACCATTAGAGAAAAAGGTATTTAAAAAAAGTGAAGAAGCCTGGTCTATCTGGCATATTGTGCTCTCTACTCCATTTGTTTACATGATAAAAAAATCCATCTCCTCTAAGCCTTGTAACTGGGTACTTTAAGAGCATCAGGTATGCTTGAAATAGAGCAATTCAATGTAATTGCTCAGGGTTGTAAGAAAAGTTATCTAACTTTCAAGTGGACTGTGTCGGGTCCACGCATGGCTTCCCAGACATAGTGAAGCTTTCATGCAGTTGACGGGCCAGTGGTCCTTGGAAATGGGGATTCATTCACACCAAGTGCAGTCGGGAGATAAAGTACAGATCAGGGCCTTTGATTTCCTAAGCTCTGGATCGAGCTCTAGCAGGCTGTGTTACGACTCCAACAAGCTTTTTCCTGGTGCTGCAAACTCCCATGTGCAAAGTCTTCACGGCCTCTCTGCTGCAGGAAGCAGAGATTGGGGTTTTTGGTTGCTGCCCCCACTTGCCAGTGCTGGGCTGTGCTCTGGTCCCTGAGGAGCAGCAGTGTGACCACAGCACTGTGAAGGGTTGAGTTTTCTCTTCCTCAAATCAGTGCTGAAGCTGAGTCAACTCTAGTGTGGACTCTGGACTTGTCCCAGCCAGTAAGTACTTTTTCTTAAAATCCTCTTGATTTTTGCTTCTTGAAGTAGGTGTTCATTCTGCTCTCAGATGTAGCTCGACTAGCCCAGGACAATCACACTGAAATTCTCTAATCAAGGCTACCTTAATGGTACCTGGGATCAGCATCTGCCCCTCCTCTGCCTCACACTTGACGCTTAGAAATGCTTGTTCCTAAGTAGTGTAGGATTAGTGACACAGAGGGGAAGATTTTCAAAGAAGTTATTATGCAGTGCCTCTCATCTACAAATTTATATAGCAGGGCAGTAGGCAAAATATAATGTGTGTTTGTGGATTAAACCAGTACAGTAATTTTTAATCTAGAAAATGCTGGTCTTAAAAAGTTAACTTCCTAGATGACAAGAGCAAAATGTGTACCTTTACAGATGATGCATTGCTTCTTGAAATACATTTGTACCATTACATTTAGATAGTCTTGTCACTGGGGTTCTGACCTCAAATTTCCCTGCACCGGAAAGTCGTTTAGAGCTAGATCCCCCAAAAGTGTTGTCCTTTGTACATCCTTAGTCTTATCCTTCATGGCTAAGTGATCAGAGCGTTTGCACACAACACAGAAGATATATTTAACCCCTCAGACCCTGGGGAATGAAACTCAAACCTCCCACATTTTAGGAAACTGATCCTAACTCTAGGCTGTGGGCTAAATTTGAAGAAATGGTAGGAAGGG
>NW_009624790.1:145069-182068 GCF_000690535.1 Cariama cristata | reverse complement strand
CCTGCTGAAGCTGCTCCATTTCTCATGGCATACTTAACTGTTCCTTGAACTGGAGAAAAAGGACAGCATGCAAAGAGGAACCACTTCAAGAGGATGGACCGAGTGTCCCCCACCCTAAGAATAGTCCATAGGCTGGTGGTTATGGCACTCTCCAAGGAAGTATGGGATGCGAGTTCACAGCTCCTCAGGCAGAGGAAGGCAGGCAGAGGAAGGAACTGAACTTGGGTCACCCACATCCTGAATGAGTGTACTAACCACTGAGCTGAATAACAAATAATAATGAAAAGGAGCACTGTCCCAGAGCAGCTGTCTTCTGAAAGGGAGAAAGATCTCTGCTCTGTTTTTCAAAGCATATCTATTCTCAGGTTTCTCACTCCAGAAAAGCTAAAGGCTATGTAGGAGTTTGAGCAGAGGACAGCATGCTTCTAGCCCAAGCCCAGGACTTGCCATATCCAGCTAGCCTCAGCCTTTTTTGCCAGTTAGCAAAATGGGTCTGTGGCTGTTAGAGATCCTACTCTGAAGCCCCAACTCTCTTTTATTTGTATAAGCAGTTTGGGTCTCTAATTGGGAGCTGTACGTTCACTTAATAAGCAGGTGCATGGGATCTTGGTGCAGCAACAGCAAATGCAGCAGTGCTCACAACATTTTGTGGTTGCTTTCATCTCCAGCCTGGGGTCTGGTACGTATTTAAGTGCTTAACTCTCAGTGACTCCTTTCTTATTCTCCAAACTAGTCCTACTAGAATTACCTTGCTCCAAGTTGTGTGACTCACTAGCCACTGTAAGATGTTCAGATATTCACAGAAAAAGGGAATGTCTATCCTCCGAAAACATGGGAGAACTGTGTGTGCATTGTGTTCTGTGTTTCCAAAGGCCATTTAGCACTTCCTTACTTATATTTTTATATTTTCATATAGTCCTCGTTGTTCACTGTAAACATTCCCCATTCCCAGAGGCTGGGTTATTTTAGAAAGAAACAGAAAAGGCATATTGTCTTACTTCTGAGATTTTCATTAATCAGTTTATCACACATTCATAAATCAAGACATTTACCGTGAAGAATGTTTAAGAAATACAAAGTACAATTACAGGCAACTGCATATTTCCAAACACCCTGGTGTTGAATATTCAAAAGATACTTCATGTTCTTCTATTCCTTGCCAATAGCTGAAATGCTGAGTCTTTATTAGGAATGTTTATGGTAAAATAAGCACATGACATTATCTCCTGTCTGATCAAACAGAGTAAACATACTACTTTAAAATGTCAGAGATCTATTTCTGCAGCTTCCAGTAGTTATTGTTGTAAACAAGGGGTTGCTGTATTTGCCCATAGCTTAGCCAGAAAGTTAATGTTTCCTATTAAATATTTTCTTCTTTCTTTCCTAGACCATTTTGTACTACCACACCCAGCTGCTAACATCTGGCTCCAAGCAGTGACACCAGCTGATGAGTTTTGCAGCTTTTCTTTCTGAAGACTCATCCAGAGGTGGCTGTTATCCAGCAGACAACGCACTGCACTGCTGAATGTCAGTGTCTAGAACCCTACTGGACAAAGGCTCCTAGAGGACTTATTCACACCAAACTGTGCAAGATAAAGATTTGGGAGTCTGATTCTCAGAACTGTGGTTCTACAAACCAGCAAGCTCCTCTGGCCAGTCACCTCAAACACTGTGTCACCCAGCTGATGTATGGACTGAATCATTTGGACATCCAGTCTGAAGCACAAGACAAATAGTGATTACTAACTCAGACCGGTCTCCTGGCACAAACTGTGAATGTGCCAATTTTTTTAAATCAGCAAGGATGACAGCAGTCCAACTCTGACACCGCTTATGGAATCTGGCATGGCACAGAGCCTCCACTTCTCCACCCAGTAACACTGGGGCAGCTTCTGGAGAGGGAAACTCTCATCCTTCAGAGCTGGGCTGGTAACACTACCGGAAAAGAGAATAACACTGAGTGTTAAATATTAAAAAACTATAATTTTAATTAGAAAAAGTAATTAATTAATATTTAATGCATTTAATTCTCAATATAAATTATTAATATTTTCATAATAACTTGCAGTCAACAACCTTTACCACAGGATGTCAAAACACTTTATAGATAAAACTCATTTAAACTTCCCATTATCCACCTATGCGATACTTCCCACTGTCTGCTCTCAGGGTGCTTTATGAGCAGCAGGTACCTGCCGTCATTGTTATAAGTGAGGAAACTGCAGAACAAGGAAGTAAAGCACCTTGTTCATAATCTCTCAGAAATTCAGGACTAAGCTGAGAAAAGATCCTAAATGTCTCAATACTCAACCTATTACTATACACAGCAAATTAATTTATTACTTGAATAACAGCGAATGGTTTCCAGAAGGTTGCCCTACCAAACTAGCGCTGAGGCCATAACTGAAGCGAGTTTCGAAACTGGTCTGACTGCAGGGTATGGTACATCTGTACAACCTTTTGCAGTCAGACCTACACCTGCCTCAAGCCAGCTGGATGCAAGCAAGTGCTGGTCCAAAAGCAGCACAACTTCATTAGTTTGAGGCTGTTTCTCTGCAGAACTTACTGTAACTGCTCGCCTTCCAGGCAGGGGATGGCTGACATTCAGCTGGCTGCGTGTGAAGGGGGAACTGGCACAGATGTGTCTGCAAAGGATTGAGCAGCCATATTTCTTGCTTGGTGTTGCACATCTGTGAATCTCAATGCAGACTTAGTAAGGACACTTCAGAATTCCTTATCTGAGGGTAAAAACTGAAGCTGAAAATGTTACTCAAATACAGCCTTTACCTGAGCAAGCAGACTATGACCAGTTAGTAGCCATGCCCAGACAGTCTATAAAAAGTGTTATAGCATGTATGTGCTAAAGCAAGGACCTGAGTACTCTGACCCTGGAAGATTTTTCTTGTATTACCCAACTATTTATCACCATATAGTCAAGGTAATTAAAATACTTTGAAGTTAAGATTTAAGTTTCTAAGTCAGTTTTTCTTTCTGGATGTCCAGTTCAACACCCAATTTACATGATGAATTACAGATGCTTCTGGACAGGAACTAGCCCTCAGTTCTGTTTATAGGGCAACAAACAAAACAACACCCAATTCTTAAACTATAGGTACCCATCAGCAAAGGGGGGTATCTTAAAACTGAAGGTGTTACTCTGTATTTACCTTAATGCCAATTAAACTACACAAGATATAAAAAAGATGTCAGTAAAATGTATTCCCTTCTTAAGGCCATTTACCCTAGAACCAGTTTTTTGGCCATGTGGTCATGACTCATCTCTGAATCATTTTCTTTTGGTACCTGTGTCTCTCCATGGATTATCATAGAATACGAGGGTATTTACACTCCCAGTTTAGGTAGTCCGCTTAAGTACCTAAGACTAGGTAGAATGAATCAAAGAAAGACCCTTTTGTAAACACCTAAAAGCAGAGATTACTTTAGGAGTCTTGGCTATAAGTGCCTCTGCCTTACACTCCTCAAAAATCCTTGAAAGAGCAAAGTAAATCCATAATGCAACTTCCCAAGGCACAACATTGTTCTAATTCTCCCTGTATCACAGTTTTATCCTTAACGACATTGATGTTAATTCATTTTCCTTCTACCTGATTTTGACAGATTATTGTCTATTATATAGACATCTTTAATCTAATTTTTCAGATGCCAGTAAAGATAGATCAGTTCATAAGGGTAAATAACCTGTGTTTTGAATAAAGTGCTCTGGAAGCCAATGGCCAAAGCTATCTATGAACTTTGCAATCATAAAAGCTTTCTTTGGAACAGATCAGAGACAAAATATTTCATTTGTTGTGTTAATGTCCTTTCATTTGAGTCATAATTATATCCAAACTGCAGCTTCTGAGGGCCACACAGAATAATACAAACGCCTTTGTTTCCGTGGATTCATGTTCTGTTGTTTCCATTCCCATTGCAGTCCTGGTTACATGAAGGAGGAATCTGAATGCAAAGGCATGCAGTATTCTGGGAGTTATAATAGGAAGCTGAAAAGCTTTGATGTTTTTTCTGAAGCCTATAGTCTGAATCGCTATTCCTTTCCCACTCTATCTTGGACCATAGCTTTCCCTGGTCCTTGTGTAAGCTATAGAGCACCCTCCAGCTCTGAATGTTACCCTACAGATGTTACCCTATAAACACACCACACAACCAGCTTGAGCCATCTCACCTGAAACCGCTATATCCCAGAGAAGTCATTTCCCCAAAAGACAGGACCATGCTGAGCCTGGGTTTTACAAGGTACTGCACTAACTTCTCACAGCGAATCACTAAAAGGGACAGTGTGTCCATGCCTTATTTGCTAAATTCCTCTTGTCTGAAGTTAAAACTCTCCCTTCATTTTTACCCATTCTGTCAGTAGTTAATGGTGATATTCTGACTTAACAGCTAGGGCTTAATGTAGGCACAAATTAAATAAAGGGGAAATAAAGGGGACCTGGGGAAGTCCTTGATGAAAAATAGAAAATGTGAAGGTTCAGAAACTTTTGCAAAATTTAGACTCTGATGTAGATCCAGAATCATTTGTGTCTCTTGTGTGTAACATGGGGATACAAAGGTGAGACTAATTGTGAGAATATTAACATCATAACATAACCTTTGCAGCTGAAATGCTCTTTCTTGCTAGGCTGAAGAATTCCCCTCTTCAAGGCAGTACTGAGAACATCTACTTATAAACTTTGCCTTAATTTAGTCCTCAGAATACCCATCCACTCTTAGATGATAGATATCCTGAATAAAGAGGAAAACAGATTTGATTCAAGACAGCTAAGATGTTTCTAAAAAAAAACCCCAAACATTCTGTTCTACTGTATGTAGCAGTAAGAGTAAGGGAAGAGTATAACTCGAATCAGAGCTGATACACAGTAAATTTTTTCCAAGAACCACTCAGAAAGTCTTTCAAGTAAAATCAACAGACGTTATTACAGACTGGCTAAAATAGAACACATTTCTGACATCATATTCTAGTAGTGTAAAAAGAAATAGAATAACCAAAGCAGTAAGACCACCACCATAATTTAGTTTGAGAAAATAATTGTAACCAACCAGATAGTGTTGCCTAAAATCGTCTCTCCGGTGTTTTAAATTGATATCTCGTGTTTCTTCTCTGATAGCTGCTTGGATTCAGAAATTCTTTTCATCCTAGACATATTATAAAATATCTCTCTGTATTTGGACATTACTGATACAGGCCAATTCTCATGTCCACACTGCAGGAATCGTGAATATTCTGCATGTGGAAATTGTGGTGATAACAACCTGACCTCTGCGCAGGGGATGAGAACAGAATATGCAATTGAGATCTGCAGTGCAGATAAGCTTTCTGCACTGAGAACAGAAGATGTGAATTCTACCCATACATCAAACACGTGCAGTATTCTGAGACTTGCTTATCCTTAAATGGCATGAAAACACAAAGAGAAGAAAGCCTTTCTGATGTCTGATAATGAGAAACATGGTTGACTTTCAGACCTGAAACTATTTAACACACACACACACACACACACACACACACATATACGAGACAGAGAGAGAGAGAGAGAGAAATCTTTGAAAAAATTTTTGAATTAAATGTGAAAAATTACTCATTACAGTAGACATCAACTAATGGATCACATTTATTTTGTGTCAATTTGAAATAGCAGGGGGATTTTAATTATTTTCCTTACTAAGCACATCAAAAAATATTCACTAGAAAACACAGCAAATATGTTATAAACTCATTTAAGCCACAGAGCTCATCAACACTGTTTGCAATTATGAAATCATTTGGGGATATGGTATTTTTTTAGAAGGAATTGTTTTGCTCTTAGATGGAAACCACATCATAGTCCTTCAGACATAAATCTTTTATTGTATCTTCAAGAAAGAAACTGGAAATTGTGCAACAAGGCGCCACTGATAAAATGTAAGTAACCCCTTGGAGTAATCTGGATGAGCTCATCACTTGGGGAAGATAACAGGGTATGTCATGGTTACAAAACACTGCTTTTCCTTTTCAGTTAGTGGCAGAGGAACACAATTAACAGAGTCCTGTAGCAGAACTCTGTGCACAACATAAAATAAAATACTTAGCTCTTCAGGACAGAAACTGTTTCTGAGCCTTGGCATTGATTTACTTGACCTTATAGTTGGAAATATACCCCATTTGGTGTCAGGTGGATTATTTCCTTCTCTTTCTTTGCAGGTAGAATTAGCATCATAGCCAAGGGCTTCACATCAAAGCCAAGTAAAAGGAAGATAATATATGAGGTAAACTAATGTAATGATCTGACAGAACTTGTTTCAGATGTAACCTGTGATGGTCAGAGCCTTCAGACTTTGGGAGACCTCCAGGAAGATTAGTCCTGAGGAGACCTCATTCATTGTTTGTTGTCTCACTTTCATCCACGTGTTCTGCATACCTTCCCTTTTGCCAGATTCCATTGCAAGGCTAAGGGATGTTCACCACTTAAGAGACTCACATGAGTTTGGGTGACTGAGCCACTGTCAACACAAACTTTTTCCACCAATAAGCAGTGAACCTTCATGGAACTGATTAACCCACAACACTTAGTCCTTAATACGGCTTGCTAGACCACAAAGGACCATTTTCTGCAACTCTCCAGATCATAGTTTCAGAGTCACTGTTGTCTACCCAGCACCACTTCCCTCAACAGCACTGATTCTCATTGGGAGTGATTCAATGAAACAGAACAAAATGGGGGAATTTATTTCACTAGGGTTTACACTAGTGTGCAGGTATATTGTATGCAGCATTTATCACTATGACAATTTTCATGCTACATTCAATTTAATGTCAAATGAAATTGCAGCACCTTAAGTGCTATATTGTACATATTATCTGTGTGTATGAACCTGGAGGCTGTAAGGCCATGAATTCAGCCCTTTCCTCCTCCTGTAAAATAGAAATCTACTAGGCCTTGCTGTAATAAAAAACTCTGGTGAAATTTCATTCACTACTTAAATAATCAACACAGCTCTGTGATTCTTGTGCCTAGGCTGGGATTGCCACATGATTACAGCAGCAACTTGTCTAGGTGACAGCTCCACTGTCACTGCGTCAGGTTTCTTAGGCACTGAGGTGACAGTCTTGCCTAGATGGGTGGGAGAGCTTGTAAAATTATGATCTGATACACAGGTATCTTATGTCCTATATATAATCTTACACAGTTACAATCTGTGATACTGACAACAAATAAAGATTCAACTGACAATAAGACGTCAAGGATAACATTTGAGAAAGGGAAAGCCAATAGAAATGCTTAGGGGAAAAAAAAAAAATTCACTCCAGATGTTTTTAAATAGCAAATACAGTAAGCCACATTTAAATTCGACATGTTTTCAGAAGCCACATTTAATTCTGGTCCTGATCCTCTTTGTAAAACACCCATCCTGCCTTCAAGTGAGGTAAAAAGCCACAGCACAAGTAAGTTACCAACAGGAGACCTGCAGAGCGACAGCAAGAGGGACGATGCAAGGTTACGGCCCATCGTCTGTGCCATTCCTCTTCCTGCTGTCCCAAGGAGAAGCCAAGCAGCCATAAAGGTGCCCAAAACAATAGCAGCTGTGATTAAGAAATATGGAGGATGAAGTAAGCCAGATTCTAAGGTAAAAGGCCCCCTTATAATAACTGCTGACTCCTGAAGGGTATAGAAGACCTATCCAAAACCACAGTTTGTTGTTGCCAATCAAAAGGTAAAGAAGACTTGGTGTGTGGTGTCCTTAATCCCTCATGTCCCTCATAAATGATCCTGACCAGCCCTGTTGGATAGACATGTCTTGATGTTTGGAGTCTCTCTGATTGAAACATGAGAGAAAAGAGGTTTGAGAGTGAAATCAGTTTGTTTTAAAATAAATATAATTTTCCTCTCCCATAAGGTCTCTCACTGAGTTTGTCACATCCTATTCTGCTCTAATTAATACTTATGCCTGACCTGATATTCCTGAAAAACTTATTCTTGCATCTGAAAATAAATAAGCACACATGCCTGCTTTTAATGTGCAAAAGGAAATACACATTTCCTCTTCCTGATGAACAGCACTGGTATATCAGTTAAACCCTAAAGAATCTTACCATGTCTAACACTTTTGTGGTAGTAGAATAAATGCAGTTCAGTAGCGTGTACTGAAAGCAGATAAAATCAACTCATTGATATACTGCTATTTTAGAGGGATTCTTTGTTATACAGAGATCACCACTAAACAGCATCTTCTGGAGAAAATAGGTGCATTATGAATACCTGAGAATTCATTTGTTTGAGTCCAAAGTTAGAGCAAGAGGAGCTGTCTTCCATAGCAGAGATGGAATAATCATCCAAGGGACAATGTCCATTTATTTGCCAGTACAATTCTTCAACCAACATCAGAAACATCAGTTTCTGATTTCTGTTAAGCACCAGTAATATTAGCTTCTTCTCCTTGTTAAAACAAAATCTTGCTTCAATTACAAACATGGTTAAATCCTGACTAGCAAAAGGTGCACAGCATAGTCATCCTTTCAGAAACTAAGTTCACAGATTTCATTTCCCAAATGTTACTGTTCTAAGTGTTGATATTTACAGTCACCTTGTACTTCTGTTTTCTGGACCTAGCTATAAGTCAAATCTCCACTGATTTACTTTATACGCATACTGTCTGAAACTCCTCACATGCAAAGGATTCCTAATGCACAGCCCAGTAATAGCATTAGCCACCTTTATAAAGTCTGCTGGAGTCTTCTGAGGAAGGGTTTTACACAAAAGACAGATGTCTGCTAATATTCTGAACCATTTCTGAATGTGTTCAGACAATACCCAGCTCTTGCAGAACCTAATTGATACCTGTGGTTTACCTGAAGAGAGGAGTCTCCATGCTTAGTTACAGTGGGCTGCAGACACTATTTGCTGTCGATGGCTCTATTGCTCTCAGTGTGGGACCTAACATTGCTATATGTCCACCTGTTGTTAATGGACTTTGCTTCTTCTCTGTCAGTGCAGCCAGCTATGCTTGGTTTTTGACTTCACTCCAATAGGCAGGACTTACTCCCACCTTTCAGGGATGTTTACCCAGAGTAACAGGCTGAAACGCAGGAAGGAACATGGATCATGTTTTCAAGAACAAGGATGTTTTGCCTCAGTGTCTGAAGGAAAATGGGTCCCAGAAAACCTAATATACTGTGTTTCATAATGAAATAGTTGAATTGCCTTGTAGCAGCACAGCTTGCAAAAAGAAATGCAAAAGCATAGTATAGAGCAATGTTGTACACTATTGTTCAAGACATCCATCCAGTGAAGCCTATTTGGGTCTGCCTGAGTTAGAAGGGATGGATCAGACTTTTGTGAGCCTTTTCAGCTCTGCAATTCAATGATCCTGTGTCACTGCCTGAACAGAACTCACTATTAGCTCTGGCTCAAGATATGGCCCAGCTCCATAAAAAACACAAAATCCTTGTTTTTTGTTATGATCATTTAAACTTAATAGTTTCCATGCATTGTAGGTAATGGTAAGTTAATCAGTTCCTACTTCTTTCCAGTAAGTTAACCCTACTCAACATGTGGCTTAAATATTACACCACTTAGAGAACAGAGCACTAGGCATTATTTAGAAACATGTACAAAGCAAACTGCCAACTGGTTGGAGAAAGGGCTAAGTTCATCCAATGCAGTGAAAATAAAATTAACAGTATGGTGCTGGCTGGTAAAGAAAAGGTAATGAATAAAATATTGTATCAATAAAAGTACTTAATTGAACCTGTATCTATCAATTGTGTAAAAATTGTTAGGGGAGGCATGTTTTTGTTAAAATCTCATATTAAGCAAACAGATGCCAAAAGCAAACTGAATTAAGATGTTTGCTTAGTTGTAACTAAATGCTTTTCCATCTTTTGGAGGAATGAAAGAGCAAAATTCAGCTGGGAGGTAAGTTCATTTCTCGCAAATACTGGCACCCAAGTATCACTGGTACATCCAAAATCCTGACAAAATGAGACTTTTTAAAAATTCCATCTACATTCATTACAACATAGTTTTGTCTGCACTGAGCTGAGACTCACACAACTAAGCCCTCCCTTGCATGAAATCTAGGCTTATCTGCAACCAACACAATTATGTAGCACAAAGCCACATAGGTCTTTGTTTTGTATATAAGGTCATGGATCATAAGAAAGGACATTTGAGTTATACTACAGATGGCAAAATGCTGCAAGCCACACTCCCCTGCTCATAGGAGCCCCTGAGAGACCACAGAAAGCATAACCGAGACCATATGATGCTCTACTGGAAGAAGACACTGAAGGAATTTAGTTTGGATAGACATAGTGGGTAGGTACATTTATCTATAAATGATGTACAGTGTTCAATTCATTGAATAACAACAGCTCTACAGTACACATAGAGGACTTCAGTGTCAAAGATGACCAAGGCTGGCTGTAGAGCTTGGTCTGCACTGTAGTGAGGAGGGTCCCTTGCTACCACCCAAAGCCTGCAATTCTGACAGGTACCTTCACACCTCCTGAAGGTTTGATTTCCCGTGAACAATGGATAGGACATTTGTCTGCTGGCAGCCACAGCTCTGCAAGTCAAGACTTGAATAATTTGGTAGATCTGTCTGAGGTTACCACCTATGGATCACAAAGAGTCTTAAAACCCATTGAAAATAATACATGATGAATTAGTAATAAAAATATAGGGGTTAAGATAAAGTAGCTTTTGACAACCTTCTTCAAGTCTGTGTACTATACAAATGGCACACACTAGGTCTATTAGCAACTTTAAACCTCTTTTTTCTATTTCCTTTTTTATCACATTGTATATTATACAAGGCAAACTTTCAGTAGCCAAGGGCAACTATTTCATGCCAATCCTACCATTAAGAGACACTGTCTCAGAAAAGAACAAGGATACTCAAGGCTGCTGCTGCTTTGAAAGGAGCATACAATGTGCTATGGTGAGCACCAGTTTGTTCAGTCACAAGCTGGTCAAGTTCAATTGCCAGCAGATATGGCAGCTAGAATTTCCTCCATCTTTTGAAGGTGAATTATTCTCATCAGCATCTTTTTTTAGTTTTTTTTTTTCCTTTTTTTTATATTAATGACAAAGGAAGGTGTACAAATTCAGTTACTTCCCCCCTGCTGACACCTGACCACAAGTGTAGGAGCAGCCACACTGGCCAGCTCAGAAGTCCACCTCACTCACTTCCCTCCATCCAGCTATAGCCATCAGTGGATATTTCTTGGGAAAACATAAGAAATAAAGCAAACACAGAGCATTTTTCCCCAGTGTATTCTCTTCATTTTTGAGAAACAGCCAACAGGGCCTTCCTGACCTATGCATTGGATCTATACCATTATTTTCAGCACCGACCAATGGATCTCTTCTTCCACCTGTAGGCATTAACTTTTGAAAGCACTCTGACTCTATTGCTTACAACTCTCTATAAGCTTTGTGTCATTTTGCCTTCTGTGATCACCTGCTATTACTTCATGACCTTGCCTTTACACATTCACCAACATCTAGTGGGATCACATAGTTCTTCAGCTACAGACAGGTATTTTTTATGAGGAACAGGGCTAAGTTCACTAAAAGCCTGGCTTCAGAAAGAAACTTCCAACCTTTTTGTGATAAGTTATTCGACTATTTTCAAGAAGATCCATGCCATGCATGCCTTAGAGCAGGCTCTGGAGTCCTTCATCTGGTTTAAAATTATATTTGCTTGCAGAACAAAAATAAGGATAATAAAAAATATAGGGTGAATATACTCAGACCACAGGATATTTAGGGATCAGGTCTTGGGGTAGGGTTCACACCCTTGAAGGGAGATGAATTTCCAGAAAGCTTGAAATATTTGATATAAGAACTATAGAGGCAATAACCAAGTATATTCACCTGACAAGCAGGTGAATTATTATATTTCAAATGAAGTTTACCACTGCTATTATCACTAGGTCATTCACCTCTATAAATAAACAAGAAACAAAAACCTCATCAGTGTTATAGCTATGTCATCAGAACCAATTGTTTTTTGCATTAGGAAGTCCTGTATGATTGATTTTAAAAGGCAGTTAAAAAGAAAACCAATTTAGTGTACTGGATTAAAAACAAACAACAAGGCATTAAAGGAATAACAGAACTGATGGATTAAAACGCACAGAGGAAAGACAGCCGTGAATTGCCTGGCATTTTTGAATAGCAAAAGCTAGGATAAAAGAATTCAGTTTCCAATCAACAAAAAACTGGCAAAAAGGCAGGAATCCAGACTCTCTCAGATTTATACTTTATCTGCCAATTAGCATTAACACACCTGATCTAGGTGTTTCGCCAGCTTGTGGTATCATAAAAAAACAACAAACCTTGAATGTGTTATCACCACAGAACGTGTAATTACTTTAAGCACCAGCTGAAAATTAAAGAGTGATGAATTCTGAAATTTGTATATATTTATTGTGGAGATAAAGTTGTTAGAGGAGATATAATCTATACTTGTGTTTAAAATCCTGTTTTCAATTAATTCAGTGCCAGCAAACTGTGTATTGAAAGTAAACACTAGTAAAATAGTAATAGATTACGATACTGGAGCAACATAAAAATTTTGCTGGGCAACCACTGTTCACTGTCTGAAGAAAATAATCCTGAGTCACTGACACAGCAGATGCTTATCCATGTGACTTGTCCAGTGAAGGATGTAAAGCTAAACGTGTGTTTACACAATTGCAAGATGGGATCACTTGCTAATGTCAACCTGATCTTTCAACCCTGTCAGTCAGAGGTCACAAGCAATAGCACATATAATATCTGATGATGGATGTAAACATTATAAATGATAAAACAAACAACAATGAAACCCTAAATTATTCAAATATAGAATTCATAAGACCAATTTAAAAAAAAAAAAAAAAACACAACAAACAAAACAAAACAAAACAAAACAAAACACTACCACCAACAATTCAAAAAAACTAACTCTTCTTACCTCTGAGATGACCCTTTTGAAGACTCTCTTGAAAAACCCTACTTTCCCCAAAATAAACAAAGATTTGCCTATGCCAAATGCTATCCAGCAGCAACTAAACATACGTGTACAAATGACCTGAGGGAAAAAATAAGGCCTGCATTTTACTATATCCCAAATTCAATGATAAAATTGTCCCTTCGAATTTTCAAATCTACTGTATACCAAATGCCGAATGGTACTGTTTCAGTTTTATTCCTGCTTGCCTCTAACTGTCCATCATCTCTCAATGTCATGTACACCACAAACCCTATAAACCAGAGCCATCTTTTATTACTTCTCTGCATAGTACTTAAAGCAGTGGAGTCTTTCTTTTTGGTGAAGACTCTACACCATTCCTACCTAACCAAATAACAACGTTCCTGTGGATTTGCAGGAGTAATTTAGCAAAGTTCTTGAAAATCTTCTCCACTGTGTTGGTCAGAAGTATGTACTCCTCAGTTCCCATTGTCACTTATTTTATGAATATAAATTTGGAGGAAAAGAAGAATTTCCTCTTCAAGCCGAGGTTGCAGAATATTTTCCAGTTCCCTAGTGGGACAAAGCCAAGGTTCTTGGACACTATTCACTTAAAAAAGGAAGAGACAGCCATCTGGGGACAGGCAATGGCAACATGGTTAGAGCACTTGCAGGGTACATCCAAGTCACTAATCTGAAGAAAAGACAATTTTGTCAGAAACCCTCCATTTCTGCAAAATGTTAGTGTGTTGGTAAGGTGATTTTTTCATATATAAAGGTAAGAAGAACCCATTTTGTCAGCAGAGTCCTAATCAATTCTAAAAGAGTATTCAAGGGAAGAAGCAGAAAGAAACTGTAAAGTTTAAATTCTTTCTACGGACAGCATATTACCTTAAAACAGGTAACTGCAACAAGTGCCCTTCAGGTTGGAGTTAATAAGCTGGAAAATGAAGCTTATTTCATGGCTATAGCAGTTGGAAATGTTTGGCTGCTTCTCCCTCATCAATACTGCATCTAGTGGCAACCTTAAAGAAAACAAAAACCAGCAATGAAAATGCTCAGTGAAGGAGCAGAAGCAAACAAAAAAAAATTACATATTCAACGTGGTGTAAACCCATAGGTACCAGACGTACAACAAGGTCCTCTGTAATATGCTGGAAGAAACAGCACATGCAATATTACGACAGGGATAAAAACAGCAGAGATGAAGCAAAAAGGGACAGATATTTCTTATGCCACCCTTTGTCTCTAGAGTTGTCTTTTTCACATTGGTTTTGTTTCTTTGGAGGAAAACAAGGTTGACAATGCTGACAATTAGTTCATAGAAGCAGGAGCTGGTTGACCTAATTGCTACAGGCAAATCGGGGGGGGGGGGAAACTTGTCACTTGAGCTGCAGACAGGCAGAAGGTGACAGATCAAAACAGCTCGTCTGAGTCTGAGCAGTATCTAGTAGCTCTTCGGCTTGTTAGACTCCAAGCAGTGAGGGGAAAAAAAGTGTGGTAGCACTGCAAGCAAAGCAGATGGAACAGCATGCTGTTCTTTTCTTGTATTTCTCTCCGTCTTCAGCTTCGGGTTGATTTGCTTGCAGGATGAGCCTGCTCAGCTGAGGGAGGCAGGAATAAAGCACATCTCTCAGAAGTGTTGCAGGTCTGACCTGCTACTCAAGGCTGCCTTACGACACCAATCTGCTTTCAACACCCTCCACTTCAAGAGTTTTACTGGAGGAGCTCAAGTGAGAAACCCTGTTGCTGTAGGTCTCTCTGCAGAAGGATATTCACTTTCTGTACAGACTTGCAAGCACTTTCATTAAGTGCCTAAACTTAGATAGAGTGAGTCTGGGCCCATAGTTAAAGAAACAACGGTTATCAGTGGTGATCGAAGACTGAGGCTTTTCTTTGTCTTTGCCACATCAAAGGTGTCTTTCCATTAAAGAAGGTAATGCCAAAGAAACCATCCTGACAGAAGAAAGGCATGATATAGCTGAACCCTAGATCTGGCATTATGGTTCCATCTTGAGTGCTGAAAAGTAAAAACTGCTAGGTGATTTCTTTTTTCTCGCATATAGCTACCTTGCCTAACATACACACTTTCCATTGAAGAGGGTATGGGAAATACCTCCCAGAGTGTGAAGGTAGCCTGTCCTACTAGCCCTGAGAGCACACTGCTGTGAGCACTTTGTTTGTGCCATGAAGCCTGTGACACTAGTAACTGGTTGTTCTCTAGCTGTGAGTACCCACACTATCCCTCACACCTTTCTAGGTGCTGTAAAAATATCCCATAACTGTAAACCCAAATGTCCAAATTTTTCCTAACAACTTGTCCAAGTTATGAATTTTTACAACAAGGCTGCAAAGATTAAACAAATGAGTATCTGCTTAGCATTCTTGTGACTGCAGCCAGTAAATCTATTTCATCATTACGGTGTTACAAAAACAAATATCCTCTACGGTATTTGTAGTTGCCAAAAATAAACAGAGGAAGGGAATGATATACTGCTTCTGTGAGACTAATGCCTAAGCTGTTTGTGGGAAGATAGCCCAAACAGGATGTGCTGATAAAGACAGATATACCTATGTGTACCAATAACTAGACCTCAATCTGCATTGCCTTAAATATGCTGTAGAGCCATATTTCTTACATATTACACTTTCTTTTCTAATAATTCAGAAAATAGCTTGGACCATCAACAGTTTGGCTCATCTTGAATTCAAAAATTAGCAATTAAAAACTTAGAGAGGAAAGGCAAATATAAGTAAATAGAAAGTAATTAAATTGCAAAACAGAGAGAATATTTGACTGATTGAATTACTTCATTCCATATTTCATGCAATGAAATTCTCATTTTTGTACCCCTGAAGCTGTCACGATTTCAGCTGTGCGGTTCCAGAAGTTATTGATATTATCTACTGTATCTAATCTGATCATTCTAATACACAATATACATAAACAAAAGTAAATCATATGCTACTTGTCATAAAGCTTACATACACACTTTCCTTCCTTCATACCTATTCGTAAATATACACACGCACATGCACATATTTCTAGGGACAGCATGGCAGGTACAGAGCTGTCAGGGTCCTGCAGTTTCTCATCCTCAAGTTGCCCATATCGCAAACAGGAGTTTAGGTTAAACGTATACAAGTTGGTTTGTTTCCATAATTTCACCCTGGCTTTCCCTGTCATTAGTATATGTTCATTTTCTGCTTATGTATTCTGTCTTTGTAAACCAGTAGCACACAAATCAACTATGGAACTAAAAATTTACATTTTTAAAGCAAAAAAAAAAAGTATGTTAGGTATTAACAGGTAAATTATAGCAGATAGACATAATTTACTTCAGAGGGGGAAAAAGAAGAACTAAGAATAATATTAAGTAGCCTCTACTTCTTAGTCTTGGCTGTTTCTAACCATAGATTACATCTTTCTCGTCCCTTCCTCTTCTCTATTGGGAAAAGGTCTTGCAAAAGAGTGGTAGGACATGGCACGTAAAGAGTTAATGGGTTCAACCTAAAAGTAATTTAAATCTTCTTAACACAACAAAAAGTTAAATGATGAGGCAAAAAAAAGGTTGGGTTTTTTTTTTTTCTAGAGGGAAAATGTGCTGCAAGGATTAGATAAACTGCAGCTGCTGTAAATTCAGCTGGAAAGCAATAACTAAATGAAAGGTTCTGCTCTATCCCAAAAAGGTAGCAGAAACTATTCCAGGACACACAAGTGGCAGTCTCCTTAAACCTTCTGCCTTACAGGTTAATAATTTATAACCTCCTGGTTTTAGCTACTTTTGGAAAACATTGGATTTAAATACAATTTTTTTCCCAGCATTGCACACAACGAACCACCCAGTGTTATTCTTGGTCTCATTCGGCATCTGAGGCCAGAGCCACACTGCAGCCTTCTGCCAGTACTGCGACGACGCTGGGTATGGGTGTGAAGAGCCGGGATCCTTGTCTGGCACTACTGTGCCAGCATCAGCCCTGACAAAACGGGACTTTTATTGGAATACCTTATTTCTTTTGCAAGGAGTAATTTTACTATAATCATACAGGGTTTGCTGGGAGACACTGAGTTCTTTGTTGATTTTGCATCTCAGTGCTGCTCACACAGCCACGGCCTCGGAGGGAAACGTGGCAGCGACGTTAATCAGGATATTCCTCTTCCCCGTGGGCTGGTTTTGAATGCTCCTTCTTTGATGGAGGTGAAGCTTTATATGAAATCTATGAGCAAAGGCTTAATTCCTGTGGTTATTAAAGATATTACACAGCCTTTCACAAGATGAAACATGCTCCTTGTCCTGATCAAATTCAGGAAGATGTAATTTATCTACCATCTTCTTTTGGCTGAATAAAATGTTCATCCCCTCCTGCCCACTGTTAAATGAGGCTAGTTTCCTCCTAATGATCATGGAGTCATACCTATACATAATTTCACATCTCCAGTTATTCTTCACAATGAAAAAAACATATATACGTAATTTTGAAGCTCTCAGGTATGGTGAACTGTCTACTAATGTGATTTTATTTTGCCCACTTCCATGAATAAATCTTTCAGTACTGAGATATTTGGGGCAGAGGAAGTTACTTTCTTAATTAAGTCATTTAGACTATATATAAATCTGTAGCTATCTGTAAAAACATGTCATTATATTCACAAAGTACAAACAGAAATCACAACAAGCAATCACTGTATTTACCACCAAGGCACAAGGGCAATATAAACTGCAGAACAGCCTCTCAAAGACTGCCATGGTTTGGCTCTACCAAATTTTTAAAACTAGTCCCCAGAGAAGTACATGGAGGAATAAAAAGATTTTGTAAGAAAACAGCACATTTGGAGGAGGGGACAGTTAGGAGCAGTGTCTCCAGTGCTTTCTGTACCCCTCTGTGACAGCTCTGCCATTTTCCGTAGTCATTTCTTTCACAATTCCTCTGACTCTTTAGCACCCCTGCTGAAGGTTCCCACGCCAAATATAGTTTCCAGGGGTGAGGCACTGCAGTATCACTTTGCTGCAGTTATGTGTCAATGGCAACTGATACCACAATAATTGTCTTCATTTTAAATCCATTAAAAATGCTCTTGATCTTGTATTATTTCCAACTTATTGCATAAATTGTAGGACTTGTGCAGAAATAACAATAAAAATAACTTCTGGTTGAATCAAATGCCTCAGTTTGCCATTTCCCTAGTGGCAGATCCCTCCATGCACTCTTCTCTTTGTAAGCAATGTTTCTCCCAGCAAACAAAATCTGAGTCTGTTTAGAATTATTTTTGACTAGCGATGATAAGTGATTATTACGGTGTAGCACTTATATCTAAAACAAGCAGTGGCTTATATTGTATGTGCATCTATACAAGGACTGCATATGAAATATCCATGAAAATGGGGCTTTAATTGCCCTATGATGTGTGCCAGAATATTTAAATTGAAAAACAAGGCCAAATACTTCACAATTTCCCTTGCAAATATCTTAAACAGCTTGCTTCAATGGGTTTGCTTCCCTGGGGAAGAGGAAAGGAGAACAGCTATAGGGCACAATGGCTGAACAACCTCAGTTTCACAGACAATTCATCTATTCTGTAAGACTTGATGGAAAAGGTCAACCATGAAAGCAAAGAGGAGTAAAAATTAATTAGGGTAAAATAAAGCTTGCAGAGATCCTCAACTGTAGGGGGAAGGAGCTATCATTAAACAAGTGCAGACTGTTATCATACAAGCCCAGGTTTTGCAGCCTGTGACATGCCAGACCCAGATCCTGAAGCAAGGAGATCCCTTCAGTTCTCTATCCCCGCTGCTCCTCAGCTCTGCAGCAGCCTGGAGTGGACAGTGGCACCTCAAAGAGAAGAGTGGCACTTTTATTGGGTTTATTATTAAAGTAAACCAATAATCCAGACTGAAGAATGAACCTCATATGCATATATATATGGGAAGGGTGGAGAAGCTGAGCAGAAAGTGGAGATTTTGCCAGTGAGAGAATGATTTTGGCAGATGTGGATTTAAACTGGATCAAACAACTGGGAAGTTGAGTTCGCAGGCTTGGTTGCAAGGGAGCAGTAACAGAATGGTAGGTAGAGTTTTGCAATCACTGTTATAAGGTTTAAGAGCTGGGAGGGAAGAGGAGACAACAGGGAGCGGATTTCTGGGATGTAGTCAATGGGTGACATTGTCCTACTGCAGCACGTGCCAGAGCAAACCTGTACTCCTGCTCACAGCTGAGGGCAAAATCCAAAGAAAACAGCAAGGCACCTAAAGTGCAACTTATGCAGAATTTAGATGCCTACATAGAGGACAGAGAGCCAAAAAAAACTTCATCTAACTTGTTTAGGCACCTAAGAGGCTGCAGGCACTGAAGATTTGCTTTGAAACTCTGAGCTCTACTACCGCGTACACCCAGAGGCAGCGTTGCCTTGGCTGAGCTGAGCTGCCTGAAAGCGATGGGGAGTCACAGCCTGGGTGTCCCTTGACTGCGGGTGCCATCCTACGGCCACCTCTGCCAAAAGCTCATGCCCTGCTGCCGTGCCCTCACTGCCATATCCCGTGATGCTGGGGTAGACCTGCTGTGTGATGGTCCCACGAAAGTGGGACCGTGGTGCTGGATTTGCTGCCTGACTGTCGAGGAGCCTGGCTCACACCCTAACATCCCAATCCCAGAACCAGCCGCGTTAGGGAGGAGCTGGAGAGGGGGCCCCTGCTTGCAGCTGAGGTCCACCCAGAAACTTTGTGTTTCAGACACAGGGCCAGGAGAAGGTGAGAAGAAGGGAGCCTGATCATTCTGCTTAATTGCAAGGTTAATCAGCTGAAAAGGCAAGACTCTTACATCTCTGTCTCTAACACCACCTGTGCTCTTAGTTCTGGAGAAGTACTGCACAAAAAAGAAGAAAAAATCCAACTCAGGTCTTCCACATCCTCTCTGTTTTCTTACCATTACCATATACAGAACAGAGATCTTCTTCTCCTCTTTACCTGTGGGTTTGGAGTGTTTTTATTAAAGTGGCCAAAACTGCAACGCCTTTTTCCTGAATTCAGCAGAGCGGTGTGGTCTGGGAGCACACCCTGTAGGATGCCCCTCAGGAGAGTAAGGCAGAGGAGCACCTACTTTGTGAATTATAAATGGCCCCAGGCAGAAAAGCAGTTACCTGCGTATTTAGCTCAGCCAAGAGGAAGACACCTCAGGGCAAAAGCTGCAACTGAAATTAAGGAAGCTAAAGAAGTTTTCTGCTGCAACTTAAAGTGTCTCCAGTTTCTCAGAAAGGTCAATGGGTTAGGTGGGCTGCTGTGGGTGGGATTGCACTCACAATGAGGTGTAAGCCCCTGCATCAGTGCCAAATTCTGCGTGACCTCGACATTATACAACTTGGTGCTTTCTGGATCTTGTCTTTTAAGGTCCCCTCCTTAAGATATAGACTTCTGAGGCAAGCGGAAAGTTTCTAGCATCTTGAAGGCATGACAGAGCCTGTTACTTCTCAGACCATTATGCTTTGGAAAATATGAAGCAAGAAAAGCAAAGAAAGTTAAAAAAATTATCCAAGAAATGAAAAAAGAGTTCCATACAGTCAAACACGTCCTGGCTCCACTGCTCAACTCCCACCTCATCCAGTGAGAAGAGGGATTCATGGGGCCAAGTGATACAGAAATACAGGAGAAAATGTCTTTTTCTCCTGAAGATTTTTTAATTATTGTTAGAGACAGAAAAGCTGCCTTACTTCACGTATCAGCTCCAGAAGCTGACAAATTAGGAAGTGATTCTTCCTTATTGCATTGCACAGGGTGACCACGTTGACTGACTCACTTTCTCTGTCCAAAACTGCAACCACTGCCTGGTTTGTGCATTAAGCATCAGAGAAGCTCCAGCTTTCCCTGTTGGCATCACAACGGAGGGTGGACTGCTCCCTGCCAGCTCAGTGCAGCAAAGCTCTGCTGCTGGTAAACCACAACAAAGGTTTCAAGTCAAAAAAAAAAACCCTTTGCTCTCTTTGCTAAATGCAGACTCTACAGACCTACATGGAGAACAACGCCAGCAGCACACAACAGGAGACGTCTGCAACACAACGGAGGAACTGATACAGTTTTAGCACCATTTACTAGTACCTTATCTATTATTTATTTACATACACATATATATACACAGACTTGTCTGGTAAGAGTAGTTACCATAGAAATACGTAGTCAGGGTGGAAAAGACTACACCCTAAAGTGGGCTGAACATGGCTGTTCAACTTTAATGAATTGGCTATGCGTGAAGTTATGGGAGAATGTACCTCACTCTTGGCTCAATTTGCACTATGACTGAAGTTTTTATTGACACAGTCTAAGTTCAGATACATCACCAAGTTTCCACACAGGTCACTCCCTTGATCAGCTAATTGATTTTAGCTCTGTCTTTGGGTAATTATTTCTGAGAAAGCAGGGATACAGGGCGGGATCAGGATGCAGGCATGGCAGAGGAGGCAGCAGCCTCGGGCCGCAGCTTGCCCAGTGGCCGTGCTCCTCTGCCAAACCACCCCTCAGCACTACCTATGTGGTGTCCCTGCCCCAGAGGGAGGGAGCAGGGAGGCTGGTCTCTTCTCTTTTGCTCTCCTTCTCCCAGCTGGTGATGGTCCTTACTTTCCCAAGACAGCAAAACTCCTTTTCTTTCCTTCAGCTGCTGTCAGAGGGAAAAGAAAGGGAAAAGTTGTAGCTCATAGGGCAGTGGCCACGTTGGGGTCAAACGATGCAAACAGAGAGAAAGAAACGGCACCCCAGGTTTCCTATTTGGCCACAACCTGCCATTGGGTTAGAGCCACCCCCCCATTGCTGTGGGGCACAAGATCCCAGGGGACAGGTTACAGTCTTTGCCTCTGCAAACAAGACCACATCAACTTGGGTGCAGGGAGGTCAGGGTATTAGTGTAGGAGGGGAGAGATTATCCTAATTTGACTTTATAATTTAACATCACCCCTAATGCCACTGGCTTTTCTCAGATCCTCAGTTCCCCAGTGGATGCTTCACCTCCCACACCACTCATTTGGTCTCCCAGAATTTATATTCTTGAGGCACAAAATTGAGTTTTGCCTTTGAGCTGACTTTGGCTTGGGGCTTTCAAAATCCCATCAGGTTTAAAAAAAAAAAAACACAACACTTTTTTTCCTCTTTTTTTAATCTTATAAATCATCCAGTGATGACAGTGCTTATAGTGGAGGAAGGGACTGTTTGATTTCATAAACGATGGCTGTAGTTATCAAATATTTTCGCTTCCCTTTGGTGTTTAAGCATCCATGAAAACCATTTATTGCCTCGTATATCCTTCTTAACATCTTATCCTCTAATTGTTGTCTATAGATTGAAAACAAATGGCTGAGGATGCTCAATTTGTTGTCATATAAACATTTATTGGAGCAGTATGTACATTATGATCCATTTTATTTCAATACTATCAGTACCAGCTATGTTTGGCTGTTATTTTACTCTGAAATATTTGCTTGATGTCAATGAGGTAAAGTAGATCTCATTTTGTAATCAAGCTCTACCATCTCAAAACATATTGATCATACACTACCATCACAACTACCCTCAATGTGCAATTCAATGGTAAACCCTCTGGTTCACCATCCTTTCTGTAGAAAAAATAATGGTTGATTTTTTGGGGCTCCTTTACCTTAAGACATTGGTTCCTGTTCTGATTTTTTCCAAAATGAAACAGATTGCTAGGGCCAGTTACTTTCTTTCTACGAAAGGATTGTACCATTTTTTAATCTACTTCTTCAAACCACTATGTTACAGTAGGCATTCAATGAGCAAGGATCTTCTGGCAAAACTCAAATGGAAGAAGGAAGTTTATGGAATGTGGAAAAAGGGATAGGTCACTTGAGAGGAATATAGGAATCCCTGGAAAAGTAATGGAGCAGCTCATTCTGGATGTCATCACTAAGGAGGTGGAGGAAAAGAAGGTTATCAGGAGTAGTCAAGATGGTTTCACCGAGGGGAAATCATGCTTGACCAGTCTGATAGCATTCTATGATAGCATGACTGGCTGGGTAGATGAGGGGACAGCAGTGGATGTTGTCTACCTTGACTTCAGCAAGGCTTTTGACACTGTCTCCCACAGCATCCTCATAGGTCAAGTCAGGAAATGTGGGTTGGATGAGTGGACGGTGAGGTGGATTAAGAACTGGCTGAATGGCAGAGCTCAGAGGATTGTGATCAGCAGTACAGTCTAGTTGGAGGTCTGTGGCTAGCGGTGTTCCCCAGGGGTCAGTTCTGGATCCGGTCTTGTTCAAACTATTCATCAACGACCTGGATGAAGGGGTGAAGTTTGCTGGTGATACAAAACTGGGAGGATACACCAGAAGGCTGTGCTGCCATTCAGCGAGACCTGGACAGGCTGGAGACTTGGGCGGAGAGGAACCTAAGTTCAACAAAGGCAAGAGTAGGGTCCTGCAGCTGGGGAGGAATAACCCCATGCACCAGTACAGACTAGGGGTTAATCTGCTGGAGAGCAGCCCAGCAGGGAAGGACCTGGGAGTGTTGGTGGACAACAAGTTGACAATGAGCCAGCAATGTGCCCTCCTGGCCAAGAAGGCCAATGGTATCTTGGGGTGCATTAAGAAGAGCGGCCAGCAGGTCGAGGGAGGTTATCCTCCTCCTCAACTCTGCCCTGGTGAGGCCACATCTGGAGTACTGTGTCCAGTTCTGGGCTCCCCAGTTCAAGAGAGACAATGAACTACCGGAGAGAGTCCAGTGGAGGGCAACAAAGATGATGAGGGGTCTGGAGCATCTCCCTTATGAGGAAAGGCTGAGAGAGCTGGGTCTGTTCAGCCTGGAGAAGAGAAGACTGAGAGGGGATCTCATCAATGCTTATAAATACCTTAAGGGTGGATGCCAAGAGGATGGGGCTAGACTCTTTTCAGTGGTGTCCAGTGACAGGTTAAGGGGCAGCAGGCACAAACTGAAACTCAGGACGTTCCATCTTAATATGAGGAAGAACTTATATAGTTTGAGGGTGGCAGAGCACTGGAACAGGCTGCCCAGAGAGGTTGTGGAGTCTCCTTCTCTGGAGATATTCAAAACCTGCCTGCACGCGATCCTATGCAACTTGCTGTCGGTGAACCTGCTTTGGCAGGGGGGTTGGACTAGATGATATAGAGGATCTATAAGATCTAGAGGTCCCTTCCAACCCTGACCATTCTGTGATTCTGTGATTTGTTATCCACTGTAAGAAGGCTTGCATCCTATTGCTCTTCTCGGTTTTCTAGAGAGCAGCCAGCTTCCCACTTTCTCTCTGGGAGGCCATCCAGCAGGCTGTTCTCCCTCTGCCCATGGACTCCTCAAATATATTTTTCTGGGTGAAATGTTCCATGTATCTCCCATTCTTCAGCACTGTGACCACATAACTGAGCCTATGCTAACCAATTTTTTTTAATTCAATTCTGTTTAATTTGAAATTAGAATATGTGGATATTACACGGGTTTTGATGTGTGGTCCAACTTAATTGATTACCAATTACTTCAAATAGGTTAACATGCTTATAAATGAAAGTCTAAACAGTCCACAAGTGCTCATTCCATGAGGCAAAACCTTGTGAGTTACCACAGTGTACAACCAAAGGTATACCACAAATGTCTGGCTGTTGAAACACATCTTCTTGGAATGTTTAGCTTAGCTTTTACAAGTGCAAATGTCTTCACCAACTCTACTAGCTAACTGGCAAACAACTAATAAACACAAGTTACAACAGGAGAGAAAATTCTAGTCTAGACATATCTGTAGTAGCAGACTGAGGACAGATTTTTTTCAAGTTTTGAATAGGCTCAGAAGAGTTTCCCTATTGCCTGACATCAAAAAAAGTGTATGTGTTGCTTTCGGGGTTTTTTTTATTTAAGAATCAAACAAACAAAGAAATAAATAGGAAAATGTACCAGGAAGCTTATAGCCTGGGTTTGTTGTCTGGACTTCCGGGAGTTGCACTCTTAACAATCTCAGTAGCCTTTTGAATGTAGTATGTTTAGGACAATGTGAAGGGTCACTCCTACAGCTGCCTGGCTAGAAAGAATAGGATCAAGGTAAGGCTGTGTGAAAGGGGAAGGCAACTGAGAACCTGGACTATTTTAATATTAACAGGGGCAGAATATCTGGAGATAGGTAGCCAGGCATGAGCTGGAACCACCACAAGATCTGGCTCTGTCTTACAGCAAAGCAGGGTACTGGAGGAAGCAGAGAGGATGACTCAGGAGTGCAGTCCTAACAAAAAGGCCTCACCAAGGTCCAGTCGAAGGACAGACTG
This sequence comes from Cariama cristata, assembly GCF_000690535.1. Classification (NCBI taxonomy): domain Eukaryota; kingdom Metazoa; phylum Chordata; class Aves; order Cariamiformes; family Cariamidae; genus Cariama; species Cariama cristata. Next base: position 156,852 of record NW_009624790.1, on the reverse strand, counting down.
CACTTGCTGATTGTCCTGAAAGGAATCAGCAAAAAAAGGTGATATTAATAAGTTAAAAGTACATCACAACATACCCTGTAACATACTAGTATCTTTGAAGGGGTTCAGCATCTGGGAGACAATGTTTACAGTCTGTTTTCTGTTACTTCGTTTTTCAGAAATGTTTCTTAATTTGTACATCTTGAGCTGTTGTTAACCATATTGGTAAGACTTCTCGACTCTGTGGAAGAACTGAATAAACACAGTGGGCAGGAAATTAAAATTATTATCTTTTCAGGTGCACTTTACTGTAGAATTGCAGTCTGGTTATAGATAGAGATATAAGTAGAGATATAGATAGGTACATGCAGGAAAAAATAAGAGTGCTGTACACAAAACACAGCTCATGAAAGGAGCTCTTCCAACCACTCCCTCTATTTTTCCAATTCTCTCCACACAAGTCTACCCCAGCTCCAGTCCCACTGGTATCGTATGGATGTGATTCATCAGCAACGTAAAAGCAGCCCATTAGGCTGACCACTCTCTTGCATACTGTCTCTGAGGTCTCTACTCACCTGGCAGCTCCCATCCAGATGCTCCTTGCTCTGAGTCACCTCCCATCTCACCAGCTTGCTGGCTGGAGCGAGCCTGCAGCTACACGTGCCTGGCCAGCCCCCACCACTTTCGGGAATGGAAGTCACTTAAGTGCAGGAGTACAGGGATATACATGCATCCAGTCCAACTACTGGGTGCCCACCTAGCCAAGAGGAGTTCTGGAGGTGTGTGGTGAGTTGACTCAGGCCAGATGCCAGGTGCCCACCAAAGTCACTCTATCATTCCCCTCCTAAACTGGACCAGGAAGAGAAAATATAACGAAAGGCTCACGGGTCGAGATAAGGACAGGGAAAGATCATTCATCAGTTACTGTCACAGGCAAAACAGACTCAACTTGGGCAAGTCAGCTTAATTTATTACCAGTCAAATCAGAGTAGGATAATGAGAAAATACAAACTAAATATTAAAACACCTTGCCCCCACCCCTCCCTTCTTCCCAGACTCAACTTCACTCCTGATTTTCTCTACCTCATTGCCCCCAGCAGCACAGGGGGATTCCAGCATGGGTCCCTTCCCCGGGGTGCAGCCCTTCAGGCACAGACGGCTCCAGCCTGGGTCCCTTCCATGGGGTCACAAGCCCGGCCAGCAAACCTGCTCCAGCCTGGGCTCCTCTCCCCACGGGGCCACAGGCCCTGCCAGGAGCCTGCTCCAGCGTGGGCTTCCCACAGCGTCCCAGCCTCCTTCGGGCATCCCCTGCTCCGGCGTGGGGTCCTCCCTGGGCTGCAGGTGGGGATCTGCTCCAGCGTGGGCCTCCATGGGCTGCCGGGGGACAGCCGGCCTCACCGTGGGCTGCACCAGGGGCTGGGGGGAATCTCTGCTCCAGCACCTCCTCCTCCTGCTGCACTCACCTGGGGGCTGCGGGGCTGCTCCTCTCACATATTCTCACTCCTTTCTTCACTTGCAGTTACACAGTAATTTCTCCCCTCTTCTTAACTCTGTTATTCCAGAGGCACTACCACCCTCGCTGATGGGCTTGGCCTTGGCCAGTGGCAGGTCCGTCTTGGAGCCGGCTGGCATTGGCTCTGTTGGACATGGGGGAAGCTTCTAGCAGCTTCTCACAGAAGCCACCTCGGTAGCTCCCCCTCTACCAAAACCTTGCCATGCAAACCCAATACAAGGTGCCATCTGAAATGTCACTTTTCCCTCTATTTCAGGTGTGCGTCTGCAACTGAGGTAAACCTCTGTAAGGAGCAAAGACTCCTTTGCCTCAGATCCTTGCCCACCAGCAGACACCAGGTCATCATGCTATACATGGGCAGCCAACCCATTCCGTCCCTTTGAACCATGCGAGAAGTGGAGGCAGAGCTTTATGCAATAGCCAGACATGTTCCTCAGAGCTCAGACACACAATTTCAGCTTCTTGCCTGCCAGAGGGATTTAAGCTCTCATCTCCTTGCGGTATGCACTAGCTTAGAGGCTATATGGGGATCAAGACTGAAAGGTAGAAGTTTGGGGATAGAGTGAGGAGTGGTAACAGCAAGCTGGACACCGCTGTGTGGTGTTGATGGAGAGCAGGGGGGCAGAGCACCAGTCACCACTCCACAATCTCGGTCTCTATTTTATCCAGTGACTGTTTAATGATTGCAATGAGTGCAATTAATGCAAGTGCAGTGCTGAGCTGCTCAGCTCTGTCAAGTTTATAGCAGTTCTTACCATCTGGGGAGCTATAAAGTCAAAATCAAGGCAATCCTGATGCTTCAGTGCTTCAGTGCCAGGTAACAGGGTTTTCAGACTCAACATTTTGGAATTAGACCCTAAAATTTTGCCAATGTCCCCTTGAGGGTTTGGGAAGGAGCTATTTCCCCCAACTCTCCTGATCATTCTTTGGAAAGCAGTTGGATTCTCCCTGCAGAAGACACCACTTGAATAGCATTATCAGACATGGTCTTGTCTCAGCACATATTCAAAGCTCAGTTGTGGTTTTTTTTTGTTAGTTTGTTTGTTCATTTATTTTGGCTCAGACTTTTGAATGTGATTGATACTTAACTTTCTCTTCCTTACCACATTCCTCTGTCCTCTCTGACATTGTCACAACTGATTATTCATATGTAGGTATAAGCCAGATAGTTCAGCAAAAATGCTTGTCATCATCTGTGTTAAATAACATAATGTCATATTATGACAACCATTAGCTCTCTGACTAAAGTTATTTTGCACTGGTCGAGTATCCTTGTAAGTAAGTGTACATGCGACAGTACTTCGGTGACTGAAATAGGACCTTACTGGTGCCATTCCTTTACCAGGGTGTGATAATAGGAAAAGAGCAATCTGACAGTTTGTCACATTTTACATTTCATTTGGCTCCTATCATTTGCACTCGCAGTTGTAAACATCTTGTACACAAATCAGATCTGGTGGTAGCTCAGTCCATGGGGATTGATTTCTCCAATATCAAGGCTGGGCTACTATTAGCTAAGTTTCTGAACACCATTGCTAACAAGACAGAGCAAGTATTTGCTTGCTGCATCACAACAGAGATCTCATCTCTCATCCCTTGTTTTTTCCTTTGATAATAGTCCCAGCTTTCGAGCTTCCACGGGTTATAATCTGAATCATTTCAGGCCTGAGATTTATGTTCATTTAACTGAATATTTTATTCCTTAGGAAATGCTCCAGATTTCAACTCCTCCATTCCTGCTGGAAGATGATGTGCATCTCACAAGGGTTTCTGAGTTTATGCAGAATGTTGTCAATGCTGTTTGAGGAGCCATGACATGCTCAGCTCTGAGACACCTCCGCTGCTGGCCAGATTTCCACGGTCTTCCTCATATTAACAGGTTGCCTTCAGAAGCCCCCATTTGTAAACTATATCCTTTGCCTTGCTGTTTGAAAGACAACTGTAATGGCACTGTCCTGCATAATGTAACTCCCATTGGGAAGAATACAACATAATAATTTCTGAAAATGATCTCAAGTCCTGATGCAAACTTTTGAACACGAGGCATGCATTCAGTCAAGGTTTCAATTTCAGCCTTCATTACTCCAGTTTCTCAGAGTCTCATGGCCTTTCATATCCTTACTTCGTACCTCTTGAAGAACAGAACTACTTTTATACCTCGTTTGCACCAGCATACAAAAGCATAGACAGACCAGAAAGTTCCACACAGTAAAATGAATGAAGTGGTGTGATTTGTGATGGTATTAAACTGGCTAGGACAGGTAACAAGAGCAGTTTCTCTACAGGTTTAACATCCAAAGAACAGGCTGTCCAGAGCCATTGGACAATACTCTGGGCATTAGGTTGTGCTGTAACATTTTCGCTGCCATCACTAAAGCAGCACAGTAGCAGAACAGCTGTGGTTATGACACTTTCCTGTGACTGTGTAGAACACAGCACTTTCAAAATATATTAAACATTGCTTGCCATATTCTTTTTGCATGACCTAATTGACTTCTATGTCTAAGCGTCATTATCAAGCCAGCTGGAATTAAGCTCCTGGTCCTTAAAAGTCTACAGGTGTGTGAACTTTGGGAAGCCCAGGTAAGACACCCTGGAGCAAGCAGTCATCCCAAATGGTAAGCCTACATGGCACAACTCATCAGGCTGACTAATCAATCAGTCCAGACAGTCAAAGCATTCTGTCTAGGTGCTGGACATGAGCTGAAAGCCTCCTAACCTCCTGCAGGTTTCATTAGCTAACACCAGCACCTGGAACCCAAACCAGTTGGCCTGAAGCAGCTCAGAGACCTGTTCTCTATGCTTTCCCCAACAAGAGTAGACAGTGCCTCTGTCCTCACATGCTGAGTCTTCCCAAGCACTGGCAGGACAAAGCAGGGCCCTGCAGAAATAGCTAAATTAGTTGTGCTATCAGAAATGGAACAGCTAAATTTGTAAGGCTGGTACTGGTACTGGTATGCCCCACATCCCTCCACTCAGCAGTGCCTAATGCTATGAAGATATTCAAAGGACTCCACAGTTCATAAATCACTGAGAATTCCAGCCTTCTTGTTACTGTAGGGAGCAATACCTACATTCCTGAAAAAATAAGGAACTGATTAAGTTAAGAATGCAATTCAGTTAATATGTATAGGTGTCAAATCCCAGCATTTGAGATACTGTAAAGTATACACTGGACCTCCATTTGCTGAACCAGAAAAAAGGTTGTGGGTCTGCTGTGGGACTCAGACATGACAGCTTCACATGTGTAGCTTGGATACCTTGGAGTCTTTCAAAGGGCATTACATTTAGACAGCTGAATCACCTTCCAGAATGACCATGGCCAAGAAACCAAAATGTGTGTAGCCATTCCAAGTCCCACACTGATGCTCTTTTGGCTAAATCAGACCTCCCCAAAGGCTTGAGCATACCACCTCCCAAGCCTCTTAGCTTTCTGGATGATTCATGTTGGACCATGAGACTGGGAATGAACAACAGACCATGTGATGAAAACACTTTTGTATACGCAGTCATGGGCATGCCCTCACATGCATGCGCTCAGGGGAGCAGCCATGCCTTTGGCTGTGCTGGAAGATGATGCCTTCCCTGCAAGGACCCTGGGAGTTTCACCCTGGTTGTGATTGCAATGTCGTGTTTCTTCTCCTCTTCCTTGGCACCTCCCACCCAAGAAGCTGTCAGCAGATTAGGCCAACCCACTGCATCTGCACTCCTCACAACCCAGGAGGGAGATCCTGGCATTGTGATGAGTGCATGAGAGACGTTAGGCAGAGCAGGAGTGAGTCTCCGGTGTGACAAATAGGTCTGATCTCACCTACCTTAAAAGTTTTCATAGGCTCAGCTTCTTTTGAGCAACTTCTTAAACACTGAGAATCTGAGGTTAAAGGTGGAATTTACTAGCAGAAAGGTCATTGTAAACCTGAATGTTTTGATTACTTTTTACTCTGCATAGAAAAAACATTTGCTTACAAAAATGGCTTTTAGTTGCAAGTCAAACATAGTTCAGTCCTGAGCCCAGAGATACCACTGCATTCTTGTCCTGCAAGAACCTGAGAGTCCTTCCCTTCTAAAAGGCATGATTCAGATTTATAGAAACTGATTATTTAATTATCAAACTGAAGGCTGACATGGCAACATAGTTACGGGAATGGCAGTTGCTGCCCACATCCCCCTTTCCCTTGCCATGCTGTTAATTTCTGTAGGCATTATGAATGAGCTCCATAAAAGAAAAACATGCACTGTTATGATATGAACATTTTCCCTTTGTGGCTGTCCATCACTCTTCTCCTTTTGGTACTGCAGGACTGAGAAGAATTTATACCCTGTATTTATGTAGTGATATAGTTTATCACTATCACTTATGAAAATATAAAGTGACTGTGCTGATTCATACTGTGCATTTTAGTAGTAACACGGCAATAGAAGTTGCTAGATTGTCAAGCTGTCTTCAAGAAGAAATTGTCGCTTTGGCTGATTGCTTAGCTGCTAAAACAAGTATCAGTTTGAAAGTTGTCATGCCAACACAGAATAAGAGCCTGGCATCCATAGATGGTACTTATGTTTGATAACATTCATTTCAGCTGCAGTACCTCCCTGCATGGGGGGAGTGATGTCATTAATAATGACTTTGACTTTCTCCACCAAATGAATGAATATTCATTCTTTTAAGGATGAAATTCACATTACCCTAAGCAGAGACCAAGTAAACAGATTTCCTGTGAGTGACTGTATGTAGGAGACAAAAAGGATGAGATTTTTTTTGCTTTCCTCCCTGCTCCTGACCACAATCTGGATTTAAACTTCTTTAGTTTCTGTGCATTACTGCACTGGTGATCACTTCACAGAAGGAAAATTAAGGAGATTTTGAGAGTTTTTTACAATACATATCCATACTTGCTAGTCTTTTGCTCTTCAAGAACTTAGTGATACAAAAGACACATGAAGGAATGGCATCACTCTTGTGAATTAAAAGCTTAATGCTGAGGAGATACGTGACTTGACAATACTTGTCATATTTAATGGGAGCTGTAAGCATGTAGCAGGCCACATACTGGGAAGGACAAGGACTATGTGCTTTGACAAGGCAACTCCCCCAGAACTTAGCCCAAAGCATACTTAGAAGCCAATTGGGAAGCTTTTCTTTCCCTTGAACATGTTCCCTCAGTAAATGGGTACCTCTCTGAAGTACCGCTACTCAGAAGTTTTGAGGGCAAACCAAAGTTTTGACAAAAGTAGTCTTTTGCTGAACCCAAATGATCTCAAAGTTTCAGAAGATCAAAGGCAGACTTGACGTCACCTGGGATCCGGGATGTCCAAAAGGCAGAGCTCAGTCAGACAAGCAATGCCAGCTCTGGGAACCCACGACTGTAAGACCTATGGCTCTGAGGCAACCAAACATGCCAGGCTTTCCAAAGAGATGTGGAGTCGTAAAAACCCTGAAAAGCCCAGTTCGAGCTTGTTCCCATAGAGCACCCATAAAAGCAGGACTTAAAGCCTAAAAGCGCTGATACAGGTTCTCAGGAATCATTATTCCAGGGTAATTACGCCATGCTGGCACTAGAAACTGGTTTTTTTTCCAGTGCTTATACGGCAAGGTTTTGGTGTGGGGCAGAACCTAGAAACATCAGGCCTCTGCAAGGATTCATCTTTTATATGATCTTGCAAGAGACACTGGAGTTTATTTGCTGAGCACTTGGACCTCAGACACTACCCCAATCTCATCCCTGAGAGAACCCTATGATTAAATTGGCTCCTGTTGTGGGACTGGACTGAGGACAAAACTGATGCTTCCAGGATGGGGGGCTGTGACTCCAGAGGCATCACCTGGGGGTCCTAGGCTTGAAGCTGCTGAGCCAAGAGCCTGCTGAATTATCCTCTTCCTCAGCCCACTGCCACATGCAAATATCTCAGCCTGCAAAGCTCCTTCTGGTGCTGGTCAGGGATCACACCACACAGGCAGCATACATAACACACACATACAGCCCAGGGAGTTAAGTAAGTGCATAATGAGTTCAATTCACACACATATAAAAGACACAATCAGCAACCTTTTGAAAACAACAGGCTAATTACACTGAAGAAACAGATGAGATTATAAAACAGGAAAGGAACTAAGAAAAAAAACAACACTGTACCTACAAAATGAAAACATACTTCCAAATAGGATTTAACCATCTGTATCTCTTTCTAAAATAAATCTTTCCAGCTCTTGTAGAGACTAAGATCACACTGGGTGTCTTTCCAAGTTTTTGGGGAATTTCCAGTGCCTACCCTTTATTCTTTTAGATTAAGTTCAACTCAGGACTCGAAACCATGTGGGCTAAAACCTGGGAGTTGCTGGGCACTTGCATCTCTTACTGAATAGCCTTTTATCAGCCTATTTAGGTTATCCCAGTTTAACCCTATAGTCCCTTCCAGCAATTCAATGACTCAGATTAACTAGACACTTGGCCAGTGTCGAACTCCAGGCCGAAGGTTGGAGAGAGGCTAGTCCCCAGACAAATGATGCATGGAATTTGTATCTGTGGGTTGCCATGCCGACGCCTCGCACAGATTGCTCAAGATCCAGCAGGACTTGGCAGGGACCTTTTTGCTTCCCAGAGACCCACTGACAGGTAATATTACTGAGTTTCTGTTTTATTATGTGAAGTCCCATTGAAACGCTCAGTACAAGCATCTAATTCATTTCCATGCGACTTTGCATAGCAAAAAAGAGAAAGCGGGAGGGAGCGGCAGGGCAGTGAGGGACCCTCCTGTTCCCAGCACAATGTGGGATTCACTTGCTGTGTGGGGCAGTTTTATCATTCCCATACGCCTGCAGAACAGTACTGCTCTGAACAGGCTCAGGCAGTCAAAGGCATGTGAGAATATTTCATAACCGATAGCTGCTGATAGTATATTCCCAGAGCATGCATGGAGTGAGAGCTTGGGGTCCTAACCTGCAATGTGGAGGGTGAATATAAAAATAAAAGAAAATGACAGAAGTCCAGCAGTGCATTGGATGTGAGAGTGCTCAGCTTCCCCTCTGCACAGGTACAAAATCGGTGCACGGGACCAAGCAGCACCAGCCCCAGCGCTTGACCCAAAACTCACAGAGGGAGACAGAAAGGCCCCTGGAGACATCAGTAGCCTTTGGCTCAGCTCAGACAGTCAGATTCACTCCTCCCATGGGGAACATTTAAAGTGTCCATTATCCACGTCCTTGGTGGAGCCAGCTGAACAAACTGTTATGAATAAATTATGTAAATAGCTTAGCACCCTGCCTTCTGCTCACAAATCATTTAGGAACCCCTCTTCTCCATCAGCCTAACTGTTCTTCAGGAATTTATGCCAAAGAGTTTCTGTGTCAAATTTCTGCCTTTAGGCTGTTTCTAAACTGCTCGGCTCCCCTCCACCCCTTCCCCCATTGCTGCTTGTTATTCAGTGGGTGCAAGGTTCTCCCAAGTCACATGAGACACTGTTTCCTCCTCTCTAACTTTCCTGGCTGGGAAATAATAAATGGCTAAATGGCAGAGAGACATTCCCATGTGATGCTTAGAGATAAATCATTGTGTTAAACCCCACGCTTTGTTTAGGGAGCCTGGGTATTTCAGATGGGGCTTGGGATTCCACTACATGGCACTGCGCCTAACAGTTAAGGACTCCAACACTCGGTGTTGCAACACCTAGGCCCTTTTGTTGACTTAATGCTTGTATCTTTGCCCAGAGCAAAATACATTGGATAAGATAAAAACAATCCAAATAAACAACGAAGCATTGGCATCATGCACTGGAATAAAGAGCAAAACAAGACAACTCTGCCTACTGAGCTGGGCGTTATGGCGCCTGGCTCACATTTTTTGGCCATGTACAAGTCCAAAGTCTGTCTTTTCAGGCCAAAATGAGGGTACTTGCTTTACAGGTCACTTTAGCCTTATCTAACTGCAGATTGCCACTGAAAGAAGCAATCCAGTGCATTTGTCTCCATCTTCAGGTTTCTGCCCTCTTCTTCACACTGGACCTAATGCCTGCGCAGGTACTGGGGGAGGTTACCCATCTCCCTGGACCAGGTTGATCCTGTTTCTGTGGGTTACCATTTGGCTGGATCACTGAAGTGTGCTGAGTCTGCCCCCCTGCAATGTCGAAACCCAACACCAGCCATGGTCGGTGGGACCAGGAGCAGTGGCCTGAGAGGACAGTGGGACTGAGCAGGAGCAGAGCAGGATTGGCTCACTGTGTGGGGTGTAGGGAGGTGTACTGCCTAACCTGGACACCCACAGTTAGGTGGCTAACATTAGCTACCATCCTATTTGTGATCATACAGGCTCTTTGAAGGTTACCTGCTATCTCTGCAGTGTGCCAAGAAAGGGCAGGGGCAATCTCCTCCACCTCCTCAGCCCTACCACGATGCCAGCCTGTGGTGGGGTCAGGACCATGGAAGTGATTAGGACATCCCCTGCCAATGCTGACACCAGTTTCCTCTCCTTTTCCTCTGGATGAGGAAGACCCACGATTCTGAAGCTCAGGCCAGAGAGGTGCAGGGGCACTCTGTGTCCATGGCCATCCTTTACCAGTATTGGCTTTTTGAATGAAAGAAAGTGGGAGTTTACCAAAATAAGTGAATGCACTTAGACTAACCACATGCTTGACTTACACATTGATTTACACATCAACAAGTTTAACATCACACATTGCATCTTCGTTGTTCATATTCATGACAAGTACAGAGATTGTTTATGGTAAATATGTTCCAATCTGAACTCAGAATTTTTAAAAAAGCAACCCATTACCATGCAAACAAAGAAAATGGGGATAACCCGTCAATCTGTCCAAGGCAAGACTAGCTCTACCTGCAGCATTCTTGGCAGGTATTTCACCATTCTGGTCTTAATGGTCCCCATCAGAGGGATGCTACTCCTGAAAGAATCTATTCCAGAGAAAAGACTTTCCTAAAAGTCAACTTAAATCTTTGTTAAGCTGGTAACTTACTGTATTATCCACAATGAATAGAGGCAGAAAGGTTTATTACCATGTCATTGAAGCAGCATTTTATTTATTCAAAGCCTGGCAGGAACAATTCTCACCAGCCTTCTCTGAATAGATTAAGCAGATACATTTCATGACACCTGCCCCTGCAGACATGTTTTCTAGACCTCTGACCAAGCTTATTTCTCTCCCCTGGACTGTCTTCTATCTTTCTTGAAGTGTGGTACCCGAAACTGGAATCAGCTCCCTACTGCAGGCTTTACCAATGCAAGGATTACCTCATATGTCTTTTGTACAGCTCTATTTATATATCTCAGGATAATATTTGCTTCTTTCACAACATGATGCCATTACTGACTCCTGCTGAGCTCATGATCTGTGACAGTTCCCAGATCTTTGCTACCTCTCTTCTCATTTCCCATCAAATATTCAGGGAGGCATTTAGCCCTGTCTACATGCAAGTTTATATTCAGTGTTATCCTGTTTCTTTTAGAGCATTTCTCCAATTTCTCAGTCCTGTCCTCCAAGAAGCTTGCAATTTGTCAGTGCTTAGAGTCATATGCAGATTTAAAATATGTACTCTCTAGTCCATCAGTTAAGTCATTGTAATGATAACAGTGGATCTGGACCTCAGGACAGTCTTTTACAGAGCGTTACCTGACAGATCCTTTCAGTGCAATACTGAACTGCTGACAGCAAGTTCTTGGCTGTTTTTTTGCCAAGAATTACTGTGGGTATTTTGCATCAGCCTTGTCAAGAATCAGTGCCCTGAAGGCATGACTTTTGGGCAGCAGAATGCTCATGAGACCTTCAAACCAAAGCTGACATGGAAAGCAATGCAGCATGTTTTTCAGTATTGTTGTTCACTGAGCCCAGCGAAGTTAGAGGCCCATGATTCAGACCACAATTCCCTGGGTGCTTATGAAAATGCCATTTGAGGCAGTGTCAAAAACCTTACTAAATTCTTGCCTATCCACATGACTTGTTACCCCGTCATAGGAAAAACAAACAAAAAAACAGGCTAGTTTGATATGATCTGGTCTTGACAAATCACATTGATAACTACTTATCACTTTGCTTTCTTGCACATCATTTGATCCCTTGTACAAGGATCTTTCTGGGAAATGAAAGTCAGGTCAACTGAGACTCTGTGTCCTCTTTTTTCTTTTTTTTAATAGGCACTCTGTCAGCCTTTCTCTAGCCCAGCATCATCCAAATTCTCAAAGATAATTACCATGGCCTTCAGGATTGTTCAGCCAGTTCCCTAAGTAACCTAGGGTGAATTACAGGCCTGACTGATGTGAGAAAATCTAATTTATCTAAGCAGTTT
>NW_009624790.1:128134-145038 GCF_000690535.1 Cariama cristata | reverse complement strand
TGCTTTCCCTATTCTTTCCTGAGTTCTTACCCTTTTGTGGCTGGTGTTAACTGTGTCAACCATCTGATTACAGTCAGGCTTTTTAATGAAGACTGAAGCAATAAAAGGCATTAAACACTTTGGCCTTCTTGGCATGTTTTGTTATTAGCTTTCCTGTCCCATTTATTAGATGGCCAATGTTTTCTCTGGTCCTCTTACTGCCAAGGACAGTACAGAGTTTTCATATTACCCTTTATATCTTTTTATCTTCTTTTCTGCATTGACTTTTCTCATTTTGTCTGCATACTTGTGTTATTCTTTTATACTCATCCTTAGTTTCTTGACCTGGATTTCACTTTTTGTGTATTTCTTTTTCAGTGTTGCAGTTGCTACAGAATTACTGACCTAGCCAGACCGGTCTTTTACTAGACATTGTGTCTTTTCCTTCCACTGAGTGAACTTGAAGGACAGATTTACTTTCTTTAACAAATATAAATTCTTCTGTTCCATTCAAGAACTATAGACATTTTTCTCTTAATCCTCTTTGTTCATATCTATCAATTTTATGCGTGTTCAGACTTGCTGAGCAGTTTTTCTCTGATCAGTTCACAAAGATCATGAATTCTCCCCTAAACTATGTTATTATCTAAAAGAAAAATGTAGAAATCTGGGTCATCCTTGAATAAGCATTGGCATGTGACTTTTCAGGAACCCAAGTGACATGAACATAGTCTTGCCTTCAGTCTTAAACCAGTAATATATGATTCATCAATAAAAGTAAGGACCAAAAAAAAGTGGCTCAAGGAACTTCAATAATGATGTAAGTGAAACAGTTAATGATCTTATTACATCTAAATGCTGGACCAAGGTTAGATATGCCTGATGGATTTGCTAACGATAATGACTTGGCTGACGCATATACATGGGACCCTAATGAAGATCTATTGCTTTCTGGTTTTCCCAGTTTTATTTAGTGAGGTTAAGAAAGCATTACTCCAAATGAGTTTGAATAAAAGTGCAGTGGCAAGCAACCTTACCCACAAATTATTTAAAATAATTGCTTCATCCACAGTAAAATTAGTAGCTGATTTATGTCACTTGTCTTTCTTCATTGCAAAATACTGCAGCATCACTGTAAACGATGACATTTTCTAGTGAGGTGGAGTAAAAGAAAATGCTTTCTGTTCCTCAGCTATCAAAAAGCTTGTTGCAGGCTCTGGTTTCTAATTTATCATCAATATCGTTTTGATTTAGCAAAGTGAAGACTTCAAAGCATTCTGTCACTCCACTTGTGGTAAAAATGTAAGAGGGAACTCTTCATTTGTTTTGGAAATTTAGGTTTGTTTCAGACACCTGGGAAAGGCCAGATGCATGTGATGTTCACAGGCAGCACCCTATCACATTCCTTTATATAGCTGCCTGAAAAAGGCACTTCCAGTGGGCAAGTCAAATGTTGTGTAGGTTGAATCTCCTCTGAAGGTGAAGAGGGAGGCAAAGGTTCCTAACTTGCCTAAAGCATCTCCATCAACGGTCTATAACAGGCCCTTCCTGGAGGCTGGAGTTACAACTGTGTTCCATTGTGAAAACCAGCCCTATTCCCTAGCATCATCCAGGCCTGGAGAAACTGATGTTGACTGGTTAAACACCACCCTTGAGAACTGGGATCCACAGTCTAACTGGTATGTCTGTAAAGGTCAGCAGCAAAGATTTACTGGGTTCACTCTTGCACTGTTGAACATAAATAAAGGAGATGGTTGAAACGGGCAAAGCAGGAGCGGTGGAGTGACTTAGCTGAGATCAAGCATGTGATCAGGTGTCGCAGGGAGGAGAGGCAGTACCTGGGTCTCGGTTTCCCAGGCCACACTGATTTCCCTACCGTGTCCCACTGCCTGTTGTGGTTCACAAAACTAATACAGATAGCAGAGCCTTCTCCTGTGTATTTATCCAAAAATAACTAGAACTGTGTGCTCAGGGACAAAGACTGTTTGGTGTAACTTGTAACAAGTGCCATCATTGCTTGAAGCTTTTTAAATTTTGAAAAATAACAAGTTACAGTTTTTTATCCTCTGTTGAAAAAGAAAGCTAAGGTAGAATAGATATGGAATAACAGACAGAATTATTTTTGTCCGTTCAGTTGACTGTGAGTTGTTTGCACGTATATATTTGTGTTTGTGTGGGTCTGGGTGTGTGTTTGTGTGTACGTGCCCATATGTCGTCAGTTTTCAATTCCTTATCTTTGTAGCAAATGACAATGAAACAGGAAGACAAGGGCGGCTATTCCTGCAGACAGGAATTAGCTTTCTCTCCAAGCTTTGTGGCTGTGATGAGGCCACAGTCCTGCAGTCTCACCCTTAAGCCCCTGGAACCAACAGGCATCCACACCAGCACGTGTCTCTACTACACTGACAGAGGCTGCACGAGCCAGCTCAGAAACAGAGCTGATTCTGCCCAGGAAATCAAACCCATCCACACCTCATTGCACAACTGAATAATGTGTTGTTCATTGTGTACAGAAATATTACCCGCTAACATCCTGGACCGCCAAGATGCAACACGGGGCATGAGTGGTGCTGAGAGTCTGCTCAGTTCCCATCAAGGTGAACGGAAGCAGAGGATATTCAGCACATCCTAGGAAGACATCCAACACCTTCAAGATTTTATCTGAAGCTTGATGTGCACTAGAAAGCCTTGTTGACTGAGCACACTGCGGGTGGACACAAACTTGCTTTGTTGGCGTTTGGAGCCAAGAAAGCTGTGTGACCATGTTAGTACGGAACAAGCCAGCACTGGTAAGCCCTGCTGAGAGGCTAAGTGTGTTACTTCAAGCTTGGTACCCTACTACCACCATCACCTGCTCAAAGGATAGGCACCAGGGAGCTCCTGTCTATACAGAGCAGCAGCAAGGGCAAGTTCACATCAGCAGGTTTCATTTTTCTTCCAGGCTCTCTATGTGAGGACATACCTCTAGCTTACAAGAAACAGAAACATGCGCTAACCCCTTGTTCCTGCCTTAAATCAGCAAGAAATGCAGGTCTCAGGGATTAGGGATTGGACCAATGCTACTGCTACAGACACAAACCTCTTCATGTGCTTGTGCTGTCCACACATAAGTGAGTCGTAGGATGACAAACTATCAAAGGTTGTATGTATCTGGGGTCACCAGCGTTAAGGCACTGTGAGCTGCTTCTGCTCTGTTTTAGCTACAATAGTTGCTCAGCAAATATCTGTCCCCCCAGTGCCGTGTGCTGGCCACTGTAACCACACTTTTAAAGTCTGCTCACTGAGATTAAATTGCTCACTGACTCCACTTCCCCTGTACCTTTTTAAAATGACATTTTGTGTTGGAAAAATTTCTTTTCCTGCCAGGCTCCATATGAGAGCAGGTGCATTTAGCTTACCACAAAGACACAATGCACTAAACCCTTGTTCCTGCCTGAAGTCAGCAAAAAGTGCCATCTTTACACCCTCAACATTTAGGAATTGGGTGAACCCCAGTCCCCTGGACCTACAGGAATAGAGATCCTCATTAGGAAACAGGAGGAAGCATGGATTTCAGAAGACTGAAGCAAGGTGAAACCAGGTCCCCATCAGGACCAGGTATTTCTATCAGATTTACTCTGGGCAGATTTAGTAGAATGAGATAAGTAAATCCACCGGAGGATCTCAAGCAGAAATGTCAAAGCTATGACTGCAGTCAAGACCAGTGTATGGACAGCAGCAGGGAAAAGGAAGACAAAAAATTGTATTTTCTTTCCCTCATAACATTAGATATCCCTCGTTCAGCAGTATCACAAAATGATTTATTTGAAAGTGGAGTCCTTTCCTACACACACAGTGCAAAATCCCTGCTAACACCTTCTCAAAACTCTGCATCAAGTGTGTGCCTCTGAGTACCTTCCTTCATGAATCACATTATCACTTGTCAGCTATTGCCTGTGGTCTGTCAGTGCCTGTGTTTCACCACTGATGTACTCAGGAATATTTCAAGGGGGAAAAGTGGACCATGTGTCCTGACAGTTGCTTATACCTACACATACTCTAGGAACTTCATCACCTCAAGCTTCTCCAATATTTCCTCCATGTTTTTCAGAGCCCCAGCTCTCCACAAGAAGCAACGACCTGGACTGCTGTGGGACTTCCTGACCTCAGCTGATTTCCACAAAGTAGCAACAGTCAGTGGAGTCAGTATTTCCACAGCAGAGCAACACCAGCTTCTGGGCTAACACATCTGGTCCTATGTTTGCGGCAGTGGCAGTGGTGTATGTTTCCAGAGAAGCTGCTTTCATCATTCCAAAGCTTTTCATCCGTGTGTTATGGTAGATGTGTCTCCGTTGCAGGGCAGATGTTTTTCCCGCTTTGTGTTGCAATCCCAGTTATCCGTACCAACAGACCTGCTGGGGCACAGCACATCTCCTTCCTTTCTCAGCACATGGGTTTCCCTCTAATAGAGGGATGGTGTCTTGCAAGACCCCATTGCGACATGCATGCCACCAGGGAGTGACCAGAGGGTGCAGCTGCACCCAGACCTGGGAGTTCAGATGTACTCTGAACTGTTCCATACTATTTCTGTGAGCCCAGAAGCAACGGCAACTGGGGATGTCTCAGTCACATCCAGTTCTGCACACTAAAGAGACAGACAGGCAGAGAAAATTGCGCAATGGCAGGGTTGTCCATAAGAACCCACAAATCCCTCATGCAGCAGTACCTCCCACAAAGCAATATGCTATACCCCAGAGTGTATTGCATCTACTGTTGCCATGAAAGTCCCTGGGATATGTACATGTATCATAGTCCTTCTTCAGCTAATTTGCCCACGGTGAAAATCCACAGTGTTGTCACATATGTATCCTGACAGCTCAGTGCTAATGGCAATGACACATTTTTTGACAAAATAGTGAATTATAAATGTATTTGAATTATCCAAGTTCTTACATCTCACTGTCCTGAACCTTTGGGATGCCCAGGTGCATCTCTCCAGATTTCTTTAAGCTGAGAGAGAAGAGCTTCTCAGCCATTTTTGTATTAGCTCAATCCTAGAGCCAAACACAGACTAGCTTGGACCATGCTCTCCTCCAAGGCTGTCCCATTTATATTGCTAGAAATGCCCAGCACCCATCTACCAGGAGGGTATTGCCAGAGTACAGCATGCCCAAGCCATGTTTCCTGCATCTGGGGCAGTGGGAGCGAGCAGTGGGGAAGGAATGTCTGGAAACCAGGAGCGTCTGTATGGCACAACACAGTGCTGAGCAGACAGCCAAATGAGCTCCTGCTCTTATAAACTTAAACAAATACCAGCAGTGGATAGCTTCAGAGAGCGATCACTTATTCTTTTGAAAGTACCCTACCAACTTGTTTTAATTGTAAAGAAATAATCAGAGGGAATGAGTTTGAGAGAGTTAGTCTATTAATCATTTATTGTGTTATTTTTATATGGTATTGTGCTGCTGCTATGATACGTTAAATATTGCAGCTTGATGTACGGTCCCCAGGCCCAAGGAGTCCTATAAATTAGACAGATTTTTGTAAAGTTCTCTCAGTGAGAAAAGTTCCAGAAAAAGTGAGAATAGCTCCATATTGTTCTATCTCCTTAGATGCAAAATAATCCCAGTTGACTGTGTATTATCCTAACGACATAATATTCTCATGGGAATTGTATCCACAAGAATCCTTTTTTTTTTTTTTAAATAGTGTTTTGAACAGGAGAACTAATGGATATTGCGAGGTACAGCAACAGAATAAAAAGACATTTTCTCAGGCCATTGTAAAAGGCTTTTAAGCCACAGCAAAAATTAACTTTGTCTTTCCCAGAGTGAGAAAGGCAAGAAATGTGTCGTGGTTTAACCCCAGCAACTAAGTACTACGTGCTTAGTTCCTGGCCTCAACCTTCTTTATTAATGAGTCGGAATCATTGTCAGACTCTTTTCCTATGAAGCATATAAGGGAGTAATCCTTCATTCCCCCAGATGGGTCAGAAAGAACACTCCAAACTTGTGTACATTCCAGACATGTCATCTGAGGGACCCTAAATCCTGCCACTGCTCTTACAAAGCTTATAAAAGTGTGACGTGCCGCATAGGTATCTCTCTCCAGCCAAAGTCACGAAAGATCAGGTTTCCTTCTACCCAATCTGGGGACCAATTTTGGCCCAATGAAGGCATTCACCTTGCAACATTATTATATCACTGTCCTGACAGCAGAAAATGCAGCTATACACCTGAAACAGATGCTTCTGCAGTGGGGTGAAAAACAGGTTTGTCATTTGCTGAGAAACAGAGTGCTCCCCATGCCTTTTTCTCTTTATTTTTTATCCAGAATAACACGAGGTCCCAATGCGTTAACAAATCAAAGCTGACTGCACTCAGCACCTCTCAGGAAAGCCCCAAGTTACAGGAAACACCTTTGGAAGGGATGTCAGAATTACCAAACCTCATAAGAACTGGTAACACTGGAACTTGCAAAAAGATTAACAAAAATCAGTTTCCGTATTTAAAAATAAACCTGCTTTGGTCCAGAGTCTGTGAAAGAAAACGTACATGGAACTCTATATAAAATGTGTAGGGTTTTCTGCCCTATAAATCAGTAATATCTTTTTTCTTCAAAAAACTGAAATAAAATCTGTGCTTGCAGTCTTTAGGCCAACTTTCCACTCATACAATCTGAAGAACCAGCGTTTGAAAGTGTGTAATGAAGTATAATTTGGTGCAGTAAATTATCAGTATTGAAAATACTGTGAGAAATGGCCACTACAAATAGTATCACAAGAATAGGACAATTCCAATGGCTCTTTCTCTGGTAAACTTCTTGGTTGATTTACAGTGAAAGTTTTGCCTGAAAAGGGGCCAAGAGGAGACTGCAAGATTTTGATTGCTTTTTTTAATTCTATGGAAAAAAAATGTTAGTATGATCCAACTTTCATCGAAGTCAATGGAAAACTCTTATTTGAGGAGCAGGCTTACTGTGGCCAAAGAGTAAACCCTAAATTCCATCAGTACAATCATTCTTTCGGGATCTTCAGCCAGACTGGGTTAAAATTTGGCTGCTTTTCTCTACAGAAGTGTGTCAAGTTTTTATTGCTCAAAGTTTCAAGATGACCATAGTGAATTTTTGGCTAAGGCCACAAAGTGCCTTTCAGTCACTTGAACCCATCCAGTGATGTTTGTTAAAGGTCTGGACCGGAAAATCCCAACAAAGCAGACTGCGCAGTGCTTCCCGATTGCTCCTCAGAAAATATGTTTTAAAAACCGAACCAACCAAACCAAACAGCAAAAAACCAGCCAGATTTATGTGAAGTTATGATCTTGACTGGAAGGTTGCTGCAGCATTAAGCTAAACTGATATTATGGCTTGTGTATATGGCAGAAGCTGTCACACTTGAGTTCCCCTGCCCGGCCTTCAGGCTAGCAGGATGCTTGCCAGCTCCATCTAGACGCTGCACAGCCTTGTCAGTTCAGCGTGGTACTCCCGCTAATGTTTCCTGCCTCTCCGCGGGACTTAACACACAACACAAGAGGCAGATGCACAGACTGCCTGGGTTCTGGCAGTAAGCAGGGCTTGACATACATTTTAACTTAAAGCATGACTCCTGGGGCAGGCAAAACATATGGCTTCCCAAGGCAGGTTACATCTATCAACTCAGAGCATGGGTAGACCAAGCTCGGGTCTAGCTGCAGTAACTAGGTTGCAGGGCCAAGCCGGTGTAGGTGTGAGGATTAAGGCTGTCTGAGCTTCTGCTTGCATGTAAGCATTGCCTTACTAAGTCAGCTAAAAGGAGGGACTGTTGGAAAGCTGGATACCTACTCAGGTTTCCTTAGGTGTCTTGAGGTGGCCCTATTTGATGCTGGATGGTGAAAAATGTTAATTACCACCTAGAGTCAGAGTTCTCAAAGACTTGCTCATTTCAGTCCTTCTTCCTCCTGCCACCAATGTACTCCTCACACCTGGTGCTGAACAAATAATGAAATGTAATTTCTAGCCTATGCTAGAAATACATCTCTCCTCTCTTGCAGAGGGTTGAGGACACATTCTTCTTTTATTGGTTCCCTTTGGTAGCTAGAGGCTTCATCTATAGTAGGAAAATAAACAATGCCAGGGAGCACTCCTGGATACCACAACTCTGCCATTGCTGCTGTTGCTTTGCTGGGATGGTCCTTGGCATGGATACATGCTAAGACAAGCAGCATTTTCCCAAGCCATTCCCAGGCACAGTTTGGAGAGATCAGAGATCAGGAGCCATTCTCAATTGGCAATTTGCATACAGCTTTCCTGTTTTGGAGACTAAGAGAGGTCAATGGTGTAGACAAAAGCCCCTTCTGCCAGCTGGCATCAGAGAACAGTGCCAGATACATTGAATTTACTGTTGTAGATGTAGCCACCACATCCGTGTGAAGTAAGAAAGTTATCTTTATAATTGTATTATTGTGCAGAAGGGAAATGAGATTAGAAAATGGAGGTCTGCATTCAAACAGTTACCACCAGTGCTTACCTTTAGCATTGCAATTACAGTCGTATCTCAAGTCAAAAGCAAAGTCATGTTCAGATCTCTCCCCTTCAACTCTGCCAGATTCTAGTCTCCATGCAGCTGAGCAACAGAAACCTGCTTTAGGGTTTTCTGAACATGGCTATAGCTGCTTTGGGCAAGATGAAACAGAAGGTCTGCAATAGATCTGAGGGAATCTGAACTCAGACCTTTTAAGACCTTCTTTCTTGAGTACCTCTGGTACTCAATGTACAGTGCCAACCACCCAAGACCCCAAATTCTCAGAGCAGCCCCACATCTGCAGGTTTTATTGACTTCAGCTGGCTTTATGAAAATCAGACTTCAATGCTCTACATGGAATTCCCGGAAAATAAAGAAGAAAATATTAGCAGCTACTTTCAAAACTTTGGGGGGAATCTCCTATGGAGCCTCCCACAGGAACTTTATGATAGATCCAGAGATAAAAGCTACTTCTCCCAGTTCACAGCCAATTACCTTAACCACAAGACTATCCCACTTCTTCCTGCTTCATACGTGACACAGGCCTGCTTCATTCTCTATCCATCACACATACACTGGAAGAATCAGGAGTTCTGTGGAAAAATGGAGTAAGATGAAATAAATAGAGTGCCACATCCTGTATGTACTAAAGGTCAGCCAGTGAAAGGTCTGTAGGCAATGTGTCAGCTTTGTCCAGCCTGGAGGAAACGCAGAGCTTAGGTTATATTTAATTAACATGGACTAATTCAGGCCAAGACAATATGTCCTACATCCACATCAAGAAATGGGATGAATTTAAGTTGAACTCGCTTAGTTCATGCTAACCACAGCATGACCACTTTTCTAGTCTGGACAAGGCTGCTGTTCCCTGCAAAGCACACAATGAATGACTCTCTGCCTCTTGGTGCATGAGCCAATCTCAATTTAACGCAAATATAAATCTGCAGTGTTAGAATACAGTATTAGTGCTGCTTCAGCAGAGCATGGTTGTCAGTTCTCCACCAGTACTCATATTGATGCACATGTTGATGGAAATGGAGGTATTAATGTTACAGACGATGAAAAAGGGAAAACAGTAACAAAGTAAAGTAAACAGGGATTATTGAATTTATTTTGACTTCAGTTTCACCTAGAGAAAAAAAGATGCCCAGAGTTGCTACAGTGATGGAAGACCAGTGTCACCAAAAGGCCCAGCTAAAAACACATCACTGCCCCAAGGTAAGAGCGCCTTCTCCTCAACATTGAGCCTCAAATAAAATCTGAGCTGGGCCACTCAGCAGCTCAAACTGCCTATAATTCAATGTACAGGGATTAGTCAGCATGGCTTTGTCAGTGGCCTTGGGGTCAGTTCTGCCTACAGGACATTTGTCTACTTTTTCAACAAGGACACTTGGTTGAAAGCCCATGAACACACCACTGGCAGCTGGGTGCCCCCCACTGCTGTGCCCAGCCAGGTCCTTGGTATCCATGCCGGTGAGAAGGGATTGAGTTACCGTAACATTATTCAAAAAGGATCCCCAATGTGGCTTCTGGACCCTATGGTTGACTAGTCTGAGCCAATTTCGTGCAAGTGATGGCTGTAAGACCCCCTGCCTACCACGATCTACCAATTGGAGCTGCATAGCCCTGGAGAGAGCCCTGTCCCACCTCCTGCCTTCACACACACTGTCAGATCCTTAGTTCTGCACAGGAGCTGCCTGGGTAGTAACATTGGTTTACCCCAGCTGAGACCTGGAGTCTATTGTTAACATGACATGGGTATGAAAAGCAAATCTGAGATCACGTTAACCTACCTGTATGCTCTGCAGCTGTTAAAGTGCCCCAGAAACCTAGGACCTAACCACCAGTAGCTGACATCTTGCCATACCATTATCAAGGCAGGGGTTAAATAGCTCAGAGGAGCTGGATGTTCCTGCTTCTGGAGACACTGTGCTGAGATGTCACCACTGGCCGTGGATATGTGGTGTCATGCCATCCTTTGCTGTGCCAAGAGCACACAGGAGCAAAGGCTTTGACTTTGACATTTTCTTTAAAAACAAATGGAGGTGACAAGCATTTTACTTTACTGAATGACCTCCATACTGTGGCTGGGATCTTAACTGGATTCTAGGAGCTATTCCCCAAAAAATACACATGCAACTGAGGGCCTAATAGTCATCTGTGCATATATACACATCAACAGACATACACACATTTGCATGTGTGTGAATGGCCTGCTAAGTCTGTACAACAGGTACCTGGGAACCAAATTGTTTATACCAGAAGTGTTTTCACTGAACATGACTTCAACTTCTGTGCAGTGCAGACAACACAACCTTCCAGGTCAGGACCTCTGTGGGGCACTATACCTTTAGTTTAGCATTCTAGATAGGTAGGAGTTTGCAAGATCTCATAACCTAAGCAGAAGAAGCAGCATCTTCTTTCAAGTTCATACTTAGTTTCCGATCATATTTTGCATGAACAATTGGAAAAATTCGGAAGAAAGGCTGTTTCAGACTGATTTGTCAACCACCCGAAGTTCAAAGCTCTAGCTATCTCTTGTATTAAAATGCTCTGTTGTTCCCTAAAGAATAATTTTTCATTTCTGATAGAGCTTTTGTCAAATAAAAATTGCCAGTGAGGGTAAGCCTTTGAAAAATTGTGGTTTATTCATTAATTATTTTCTCTCAAAACTTCTCTAAAGAAAATCAAAATGTGAAAAACTATGTTATGAAACTGCAAATTTGCTCTCTCTGCTAGAAGTAAAAATGTTGTTATACAGCATATTTTCCGTACTACACTAAACCAGTCTTTATCTCGGAGGAAACTAACTCACTCATGGAAGATATTGTGTCTCAAAACTATATTTTTCCAAAAGTATTTTCCTTATTTATCTGATTAAAGGATCATGTGTACAGTAATGCCTACCCCACGATTCACATTAAGTTAGTTTTAAAATAATTTGCCATTTACATATGTTTCCACTAGATTGAAAATTAAAAACCCACATTTTATGTAATTCCAGAAATAAACAATAGAAAGAGTCACATATATCTCCCGGTTTTTCAGCAGGCCTGCCCTAGATCCTTGTGCCTCGAAAAGTGATATGTTTTCAATGGTGAAGGGTTAAAAGAGGATACCAAGCTATCTTCTGGAAATCATTAACTTACAAAGCCCCAAGAAGATAAAAGTTTCCATTTTCTAAAATGTAAATCTAAAACATATTCATTAGTGTTGCAAAACAAACATGCAAATCTTCACCACTTGAAAAGCTCAGCTAAATATGTACAAGGGCAATACCCAAAAATACATCTGGTCCTCGGTTAGAAAACTTGCCTTTTTGGTTTTATCTAAAGAGCTTGTCTGTCTTCCATGGTTGGTTTCTTGGATTATTGCAATTCATAATAAGTCTTTTAGCTAAGGATGAAATAAACAAAGATAAAGTCTACGTCCTAGCTTTAAATGGTCCAGATGGGATGATTTTTCCATATGTTTAACACACCAAATGTTTATTAATCATTACTAGCAGAACTCAGAAAATTGCAACAGCTTATTAAAGAGGGCAAGGAATAAAATTTACAGTTTGTGTAATTTCTGCCCACCTTTTTAGTCCTCCACTAACATAGGGTGTCATTTTGTACTAACTCAGGTTGTGTGTGTGTGTGTGTGTGTGAGTGAGCATGTGCGTGTGTGTATGCAGTTGTTGTTACGAGGCAGGGAATTTCGGTTCACTGATCAAGAGAAGGTTTTGTGCCCTAATTTGGATACAATATCAGTCATAAGGAATGTGTTACATCATAACAATGACAGTGTGGGTAAAACTGGCAGTACTTGACTCGTTCCTCATCAGAGTGATTTACTTAGTGTCTGGCAATCTGTTTTTCACATGATGTTTGTTTCCCATAAACAGTTTCAACATGGGAGAGTATGGTGTCAAGATAACAGGCATATCATCAGTCATTGCAGAACATCTATGCGGGCTGCCAAGAAAATGAGACTCTTTTATCTCTGGCTCCTCTAAGTGCTTGTGTTTTAGTGATTGTTTCTCATAACGTGCTTGATTGTTTTCTGAAACCTGACCATCAGCAGCTCCATTATGTTGTCACCTCAACCCAAGTAAGTTGGAGGTTGTCAAGGAAGCAGGGTTGCCGAGAGGAACAGGGGTAAGGCTGCCGAGGGATCGTCTTCCAGAGAGGCTGGGGAAATGGTGCTTAGAAAGTAGCACAACAATAGAGACACTGGAAGTTAAACCACAGGCAAACATTGAAGACTCTGTGAGAGGTGCATTGCACCACACTCTTTTTCTGTGACCTTTCGAAACAAAAGGTTTTTGGTATTAGTCAGATAGGACATGAAATTTTCCATCTCATTATGTATTCCTCACACTTAAAAACATTCTACATTTGTAAGAAGCGGGATGAATATAACTTCAGATAGCAAGTAGGCAGCTAATGACAGCTAACGAATCTTAAGTCATGTTTTGATGGAACACAGCCATGACTTGAACTATAAACAACAGAAAATAAGAACACAATCCTGTTATTTTAATTACATACCTGACCATTTTGTAGGAGATACTTTACAGGAGCTTTGAGGTAGATTTATCTCATCCAAACAGAACTGATTTATAGCTAAATATAAGAGGATGCAATGTGTATTTCTAATTTTAAAGAAAGGTATTCTGAGTCCTGCACGTGACTGAAAAAAAAGTCCCCCCAAAACAGAGAGGTGTTGGTAATTTCAACACCTGATGAACATGCGTTTGTTCAAGACAGTTAGCCTGACAAAGTCTCTGCTTCCAACATGACAAAAAGAACTGGTGACTGAAAATGGGACTTCAGTGCTTCTGAAAACATCACTCCTTATGGATAACACAGCCATAGTGGCTCAAGGCAGGAGATGCACTGAGTCACCCCACATCTCTTCCAGACCTTTTTCCCTAAGATGCTGTGAGTTCCTCTGGATGTCTCTGGAGCAGCGATGGAGCTTGGCTAGCATGTCATTTATAAGAAAGAGTATGCCTTTAAAGCATCCAGACACATCCTGGCACCTGCAGGAGAGCTGGCTGGATAAGAACCTCTGAGTGAATCTTAATCTTGGCAAAAGAAAAAATAAAACTTTGGACAAAATCAGTGCAACTCTGGTACAAAATCTTGACCCCATATGCCAGATGAAACGGAAAGTGCTCAGGACAGCCTATTCAGAAGTGTCTGCTCGGGCTCGAGGAAAGCAGCAGCTGCAGTTGTCCAAAAGAGAAGCTTTTGGCTTGGCTTCTGATTCATTTCTATAGCCTCTGCTTCTGGGGCTTAGAAATATCTTGGCATCTTCTGGCTCCTCAATGTCCAAGAAGAACAAGACCTAATTTCCTACCCGAAAACATAGAATTGCTGATGCAAAAGTCCAGAAAAAATTACTATCATCTCTGGCACTGAAGCCAGGGATGAAATTCCTGTCAGCAAGTAAAAGTGTGGCCCGGATCAAGGTTTCCAGTTTCCTCTGGGCTACTCTGTAACTATTATGTATAAATTATTACATACGAAAACTCAGTCAGCTTGCAAAGCCCAGTGCTCTTCGACCTGCAGAGCAAATCCATACTGGCCCTAAACAGCGTAGCTCTTTGGTGGGTGTCGCAAGCTGAGGTGCAAAAGCAGTACCGTGAAGGGTGCAAGCAGAGAAGTCTGAGAGCCCCTGCATAGGCCTGGCCACTTCAGCTGACAGTGGTGTGTGGCAGTGCATTGTCACCCCGTGCACAGGCCTGCCACCATGGCGAGCTCTCGACACACCTTTGCTAGTCATTTCCCAGTTTATATCTCCTGGGGCAAAGCTGGGCTGGGATGCAAGAGCAGCACGCTTTGCTACTCCCACAGATCTCCTCTGCATTCAGATCACTTCTCTCCCTATGCTGTTCTCACCCCACCTTCCCTCTCATTCATTTCAGGAGTTGTCCCACCTCCACCCCCATTCCAGTTGCCCCTCCCACCCTCATTCCCAAAAGCTTTGGATCTCCACCTTCCTTTCTCCACCCCATCACTTTCCAACCCAACTCTTGCACCAGTCCCTTCATCCAGTGTCCTCATTCCTGTCCAAGAGGCTCAGCATTGCTCCATATGGTGTTAGGGACAGGCTGCTTTCAATCCTTCCCTTCCATATTACCTCAGTGCCAGTAGTGGGAAGAGGGAGAGCCCAAGAGAGACAATCTCCATGTTTTAAGCTTCAAATATCACAGTAGTCCCTGGAGATAAGAAAAGTAATTGCTTGGAAAGTCCTACTCCATCCAGGAATGGAATATGCCCAATACTTAATTTACATAGTGAAACAATCCTAGTTTGAAATTTCATTATAATCTACAAGGCCAAGTGCAACAACATTTGCAAAGAAGCCAAGTTTCAAGTGAAACTGGACCAAATTACCATCTGGGGTGGAAAACTTCATTCTTTCTGCTGAGTTTTGCTCTTCATTGTGGGATTCATTTGAAGCCAAAACAGAAGGTAAACTCATGTGATAGGGACCCTCATCAGCTGAAACATAAGAAAAATTTGCATGAGCTTTTACGGGTTATCTATAGCTCAATGTCTCTCTTCTTTTCCAGAAAGTTTTTGCAGGTGAGGACAGAATAGGTGAAAGCAGAAGGATATATTAATTCTTACGTATGTTGCCAGGGACTTAGACGTAGGATGCAGCAAACTGACCACTAAATACCATATGTGCACAAAATTTTCATTAATAAAAGCAAAATGTTACAAAGGAACAGAATATCCAATCATTTGGGGATTTTGTCATTCCTTCCTGTGATTCTCTATAACAGCATGTTACAATTATTTGTCAAGACATCCTAATTTTTCCCAGAGACGAAACCTCTGAGCCTCGGGCAAGTCTTGGCATTGCAGGCAGCGCAGAGATCCACCAAGCCTTTGGACACAGTTACCTCCTTATAATTTCACCTGGGTGCCAGCGGAGAACCCACTGCTGCTCTGCAGTCAGCCGTGAAAAACAAGAACATTGGAGAAGCTGCAGAGCCACCTTCCCCTCCACACACTGATGTTAAACTGAAATAGTTGTTTCCAGTGGAAGATGAAGAATTATCTCCAGCTGTTTCTGGTGAACAGCTATCTCAAAGTAACGATTTCGTAAGGCCCATTTCCAGTCTCTGTTACGTAGTATTACTAGTACTGTCAGCCTGAATTCTTAAAAACCTTCAGGGAGGACTCCCTAAAATCATAATATGAAAAGCCCTGCACTTCTAATTCCTTTTATGTGCCTGTTGATTTACGGCACTGCAAGTGTGGTACTTTCTGTCCACATTCCCAAGTGTTTCCCCACGCTCAGGGGTTGGGATGAGCCCTGTACCAAAGGACTCCAGAAGAGCAGAGGCCCAGATGCTGGGCTGCAGCATAGGACTGGACACAATGAATCTCATCTCTGCTGTCTCTCAGCTCCTGATGTAAGTCAGGCACTTTCTTCCACTGATGTGATATTCTCTGCCCTGCATGTAAAGAATTTCATTGCCGATAGAGCTCCCTGGCTATCAAAAATCTTCTCTTTTTCTCAGAAGACCTTTTGCTTTCTTAGGATCTGTGTGTGTCTTCTCTCTTTTTCCTAACCTCAGCTAGGATCCTAATATTGTCATCACCTGGGCTATGTCGCTTCTGATGGCCACTTAAATGGCAATGCTCTGACCATATATTTGAGCTTGATATAGTGTCCTGTAGTATTTAGCACTACACCAGAACAAAGTAGAAGGAGGAAAAGGAGAGAGGTAGTGTCTTTTTTTTTTCAGTAGCTGTCTTGTCCACTTACTTCTGTTTACATCCAGCCCTCTAGCTAAAAAATCTCCAAACTCACACATTATCCCCTCCCCAGCAGACATCTCACCCAGCAGACTAAGGGCTGGTTGGCATAGGGGGTCTTCCAACCCCACTGCTGACATTGCTCTGTTTTGGAAACTGGTGCTTTAGTCTAGTGGTTAAGGTATTCCCTTGGGCTTAGAGAGACACAGGTATTATCCCCTGGCCCAAGATACTTTTATGTGGATGACATGAGAAGCACCAAATGTGCCTTTTCATCCTGTATTTCCAGTGCTTCAAAGAACAAACGTGCTCAGACTGAGACCTGGGCTGCACAGAGGAACAAAACTAGCTCAGATCGAGCTGACCTGAGACATGCTATTTTACATGTGTTGAAGTGTTACTTTTTTATCAAGAGTTAGGACTTATTCCCACACTGGGAATGATTTCACATAGCCAAACGATACTCCTTCTGCCTCAGACTCACAACATACAAAAAATGTATCACTGAAACAGAAGAATGACTAATACGGGGATGTAAGTAATTTGTGTGCAAATAGCATGCAAAGAGCAGGACTGAGATTGCGTCTGAAGCCAAGTGTTCCATAAGTCAAGTCATACAGAGTGGGAAGTGATAAAGGGTGTGACCCATGAGAGAAAAGTCTAAACTAATTAGGAGGATCTCC
>NW_009624790.1:125386-128103 GCF_000690535.1 Cariama cristata | reverse complement strand
AATGATATATTGGAGACTTGACATTTAAAAAAGGGGAATAATCTGTTTCAAGCATCACTACCGTGTAAGGGGTGCTTGCAGCCTGTTTGCTCCAAAGACACTTTTTGAAATACTCATACCAGATCAGTCCCTGCTTTGAACATTTTTACAGAAACACCCTTTTGCTTTATATCAAATTTGGAAATTGACAGTCTTGGCCTTCATTTCCTGGTATGAGTCTCCTGACACCAGACATCATCATGGCAACACCCCTTCTTAATGCTCCTGGGGCTGTGACTAATGAAACAGAGGAGAGTAATAGATTCTTAGGCCAAAAAAATTATTAAGATTACCTATCCTGACCTCCTCTGTGCTGCATGCCACAGACTCCCAAGCAGAGACTGAGTCCAGCACAAGAAGGTCTCTTTAGAAAGGAAACGTAAGAAGTGAGCCTCCGTTAAAGAGTTGCTCCAGCAGCTGGCCACAGAGACACTGGCAATGCTCCCTTCCCTCCAGCAGCCCACAGCACTTGGTGGGCAGGAGGAGGGAGTTGCTGCAAAGAGCAACAGCAAAGCACGAGCATAAATGAATCACACACACACACACATTTGCATATATCAGATTGGTTTGGATGCAATTGTTATCAGACAACAAAGCCTTCAGTGAAACGTCAGATGATGAGACTCTGAGGGATAGATGTCTTCCAAATGGCATATCCACGTCAGAAGTGCACCTCGAGTATTGCAAGTCTGTGATCCTTGAAAACTACAAATGGTGTTCAAAGTCCAGAGTTGCTCTCTGCCAGTAATGGGGGGGCTGATAAGGGAAAAAAAAAGAGACCCTTCCTTACTTACATTAATCCAAGCCATAAGATGACATTTTCATTTGTCAATGTTCAGGAAGATTTTAGGAGGCAAATCTTAAAGAGAGAATTCAAGTTACCTATGCCAGGGTGGCTCTCAGGACAATGCTCACTTGTGTCCCAAAAATATTGCACGGTTTTTCCCACTGCTTTTTTATCTAGAAGCACTGGAATTCATGTGTGAAAAATGATATGGAAGTATGAAACCTTATTCTCAGATGCGTGGTGTTTGCAGTCATACATCCTCCGTTTCCTGAGTGCAGACTGTCTGAGCAGGTCTTGGCACTGACAGGAGGTTGGATATTCAGAGGCAGATGAAGATCTACTTCTGACAGTGACTCCAGATGCTGCGCATTGTGCTGAGCAGGATACAGATCAGGATGATACAGGTGAACTAGACTGTGGTCTTTCCCAAAGAGACCTGATCTGGATTTCAGGAAACTATCACCATCATTTTCCTTAAAAAAAAAAAAAAAAAAAAAAAAGAAAAAAAAAAAAAAAAAAAAAAAAAGGTAAATACAAAAGGCTGTTTAAAAACCCAGTCATTACCAGAATAGAAGCATAATCTTTAAAATTATGTACATAATTGCACAGACCTGATTATAGCTTTCTGTGTTTGCCTGGCTACAGATCTGACAACTCTGGGAGACCCTGGGCACTCAGATTGCTTTTTTTTAATCAGATCACTGAGTTAAGTGTCTACATATAAACTCCTTGGAGCCTAAGTTTAGTGACCTATTTTTGAAAAATCTTGGTTTGTTTGCACCCAGGCAAAATTACCATCAGTATAACACAAAGGACTGTTATAGCTGGCCTAAAGACAGAGAAAAACCTGAATTCTCGTCATAGCTGCTCAGTGGCAATCAACCGCCGAGTCAAGAAACCAGTAGGAGATGCCACCCTGAATTCAGAGATGCAGATGTTTCCCTCATTTCATTACTAATCAGCTAATGCTGTGTTATGTTGGGTGACTGCTATGTGTCTCTCCTCCTCGGTATGACACCCACCATCTCTCTTTACCTTCAGCTATTGCCAGCCTCAGAGCATCCATCCTAAGGCAATTCAGGATCTCCACCTGCTGTCTTTGGATAAAAGCTTCTCCCCAGTGGTGAAGGGGATCCCAAGGGCTTTCAGAGTCCTGGGCAGCTCATTACACAAGTTTCCCTCTGTCCTCTCCAGGTTTCTCTGCCCTGCCTTTGCCAGCAAGGACCTGGTGGCACATCTGGAGGGCTGCTGAGAAGCCCACAGGGCCACCATCCACAGCATCCCTGACCACACAAGGTCCAGGGGCCCACAAACTATACCTGCTTAATCCTCACTGAAGGGGGAAGAACAATTTTAGCGCATAGTAAAGCATTTGTTTAATTCCTCTTAGGTGCATGGTGCATTTTAATGAATAAAATATTGGATTACCTCATATAAACAAAGTTTAACACGATCATGAATCGAGGCCTGAGAGTGCTCTCTGCAAACTCTGAAATTGCCTTTGGGAAACTGGCAATGTTTGGCATTTCCTGACTATATATATTTTATGGAGTATATTATTCACAAACATAAAATGTGCATTAAATAAATGTAAAACTGTGTCCAAAGCAGTGGGGTCATTAAAGATCCCATGGCACTTTATACTTATTGTGGGTGTTAGCCCTGGTCTCCTGGCCAAAATCAATTTGGCAATTACAGGCTGTTTGCCTAAATTCCCAAGCAGTTTCTGTCGGATGCCATATTCCTCGCTTCCTCCTGAGACTATTGAGTAGCAGCATTGTGTGCTGCTCAACAGTTTCTGTGTTTCATCTTTTAAATGGCTGTAGCGGCCATGTCAAAAATGGGAAAAGTTAGAAAAGGTAAGTGGACATTTGGAAGGTTTTATTTGTCT
>NW_009624790.1:114393-125345 GCF_000690535.1 Cariama cristata | reverse complement strand
GTTTTTTTTTTCTTATAATTATTATTTATTTAGTTTAAAAGTAAAACCGAAGACAAGGAAGACATCCCCAAAATAAGGATTCAGCTAATCTGCATCCACATTGGAAAAATACGGCAACAAAATGTTCTTCAGCTCTGACCCAGTTACAACCTGAATTTAATTTGCTGCCTACATTGCCCATGGCTGTAATACATCTCAGGAGCATGTTATTCACATGATAGGGTCCAATCCAACACCCATTCCTTTCTGTGAGAGTCAGACTGCTGCTGCTAATAAGGATGGCATAATTCTCTCCTCGTCGTTATGGCTGCTATCGGGTGCCAGAGTTTACATGTTCCCTTTAGGCACACGCTTTTAAAGAAAGAGTTTATTGTGCACTTTGGTGGAATCTGGAGCTGAAGCACAGAAGCCATATGTCAGGGGCTAGCTGTTTTTATATGGAGGTTTGCCATAGTCACAGCTGTAGGTAATTATTGCAAATAATAATGACTAACATTTATGTAACAGCTTTCTCCAAGCATCTCCAATCACTCAGTAAGCCTTATATATTGATTACAAATCCTGAGCCAAATTCTGCTTTCATTCATATACGTGCAATGCTGATGGAAATCTCCACTGGGATTTACATATGTAGCTGAGGGCAGAAGTTAGTCCTGTGCATACATGTATGTACACATGCGACATATATACACACATTCAGGCAGGGGCATAGAGATTGGTTCACTTACTGCCTGAAAACTGGAGCCATGGTACGTTTTGAGCAACATTCAGCAAGAGCAAAAGCAAGTTGGGCTTAATAAACATTTCCACAGAACGGTTTTCTTTGGAAAATTGGGCTTTGTTTCAATCAAAAAATTTCATTTGGACAAATGAGTCAATCTCCAAAGAAACTAGAAAGAAAGAATTTAATCTGTCTTCTTGTTTTTTTTCTGAAAAACTAAACATCTTCAGCATATCAAAACAAAATATTTCCATATTACCAAAACAAAATACATTTCCTATAATGAAAACAAAATAATGTGACATTTCCTAATTGTTCTATTATTTTTTTTCACCTTAATGAATGGTCTGTGAGAAAATGGAGAACTTTTTCATTGACAACGAAAACAAATCTGGAAGAGCCAAATTTCCCGTGAAAAGAAATTCTGTTTTCCAACCGGATCTACTCAGCAAAGAGATCAGGACAAAGATAACGAGCCTGAAGCCTTTGTTCTCTGCTGTTTACATAACCCAGGAGAAACGGACAGAGGAGACTTTGCATCATCTTTTAACTTCCCACCTCCTTTAAGTTTGGCTTAGCAAAAGTTTGCACCTGCGGGTTGTTCTAATTCTCGTATGTTGGAAAAAGAGAGGAAAGCCAATCATTTTTAAATTAAGCTCTTATATAGGAGAATTTTGGATGAGCAGAGCATAATCACCATAATTATGAGTTAATCAAGAAGCTGGAATAAGCAATCCAGCTCCTGAGAAAAGTCCAACAGTGAAAATTTTCTTTACCATTACAAGAGGCCTCTGGTTCCAGCCTAAATCAGGGAGAGGAGAGACAGGACGTGAATACACGACACCGTTTCCTACTGCACGTGTGTTTGGAGATTTCCCACACATGTATTGAGCAGGCGCAGGTCTGCTTGTTCAACGGAAAGAAAAAGACGAGTGCTCAAGGCCACATGGCAGCAGACAAGTGCAACAAATCTCAAGGTTCTGGACAGCTTCAGAAACCAAACAACACAAGTTGGGGAGGCAAAAAGTGCAAAGTATTTACTCTGATGCAATGATAAGAATACTTGTATTCTGAAACAATAGTCACCTTCTGCAATATCTATTAAAATGAACAGCACTAAAGTATTTATTTTAGAAATTAAAAAACACCCTAGCAAATTATTCGTCTCTTTCTGTGACTTGAGAGGAGATGGTATGGTACAGCACAGCTTGTTATAATACACAGCAGCCTTTTGATTTGCAGAGTTAAAGAATTTCAGATTGCTTAGAGATACATGAGGCTCTGTGGTAGTACGCAACATAATTTCTCACACAGTCTACCCATTGGAACAACTCTTGCCTTAGAGGAGGTAGGTGGTAATGTGAAACATGTTGTTTCCTATTGTGAAGTTTTAAAGAAATACATTAGCTGCAAATACTTAGACTTTTCCCTTCATTAATATTCTAGTTAAATATAAGCTACTAACAGCCAGCTCTGGGACAGCTCAGACAGCCTGGCTGATACATAATAAAAAAAAGAGCCCTTGCTAGATTGTGCATTGAAGTTTTTCAGCTGTGTAATTCCACTGATTTCAGAATAATTTCTCCTTATTTACTGAGGTACATCTGACAAGAGTATCAGGCTCAAAGCAATTGTATTGACATTTTGAAAAACTTTACTTTAATCTCCACAGAGAAATATAATAGTTGAGATTTCCATTTAAAACATATCTGTTTTGATGAAATATTAAAGAATATGATTTAACAAGCTGCTGTACCATTTTCAATCAGCACAAAAGCATAGATCACATTTTAGAGAGGTATTGTGAAATATTGTTAATGAAACTTGCACAAAAGTCCACCCTCTGAGAAAATTCAGCCTACCAGACTAATACATCAATAGAAAAAGAAAATGAGACATGAAAACAAACTCTGGTTAGATGATGATAGGAAATTTTAGCTAGCCTAAAGGAACGGAAACACTTGGAATTTAATGCAAAATTTTACTCTTCTTTTGACACATGCAATTTTCAATGCTTCTTTGGTTGCAAACTCTACAGACATAAAGGGTATTTGTTGAGGAGTAAGGTGTAAAATAAATTATTTTGCAAAAGTTCTCACATGTTTGGCAGGCCTGAAAAATCAGGTCAGTTATTAAGGACTATAAACACAGGTCTATCTCCATTTTGGACTTTTTCCCACCATCCTTGATCTCAAATCATCTATGCAAAAATGCATCTTCTTCCTGTGGCCTCTTTGTGGCCTCTTTTCTGGCTGTGTAGGTCACATAAACAACACAGCATTTTCACTTCTTCAGCTAATGGCTAGGTCATCAGCTGCAATTGTGAATGGAGAATATATTCCAGGAGCTTTATTCTACCTTGTCCACATTTGGTCTTGATCATAAAAGTGGTCTCTCATAGGAAGGCATGAGGTGGGAACGGTGCAGAGGGCTCAGGCCTTGTACTGATCATCTACAGGGGCAGGTCGCGGGCTGATCCTGCCAAGGCTCTGCAGTGGGACGTGCAGCAGGCTTGGACTGATGTCCTTTGCTTTTACATGTTCACCACCATGCACTGGGCAAAGACCTTCATCCTGAAGATCCTCAGTTTCCCAGCCGTGAACTGGGGATAGAAAACCTTCCCTTATTATTGGCCTAGGCCTCTCCTATCAGTTTTGTTATAAAATATTCAGGGGGAATTAATTCCTACTGGATGTCTGAGCTGCACTTCACACAGTGAAGTCCCCAGTCTCCACTGGTGCCTCTTGTAATACAAATAAACTACAGTGATAAATATGTCTCTCGAGGAACAGGTTTCCCTGAGTCAATGGAGCTCAGAGCAGCCCCCTTAGGCAAATTCACCCTTTCATGCTTACCATTTAAAACTCATTTTATGAGCTGGTTATATGCTTATAATGTTTAATCTTTGCCTAATACTTTTTATGGGGTCCTTGTGGATGAAGGGTACACTTAGAGGGAAAGTCAGGTTATGTGAAAACTGCTTACAGCAAGAGCTGGAAGGACTAGTTAGCTGAGAATGGGGGAATAATCCTGTAGGTCCTTAACACCAGAACTGGAAAATGAGGGAATCATGGCTCTTTACTGTTATTCTGCCATTTTTTTCCAGCTCCTGTTTTGGGCCTTGAATGTTTCCCTATAGCCAAGGTAGCTAATGGCTGGATGCCCCTTTCCATTATTATACCATCTCATAATGAAACCAACATTAACTTGCCTTATCAAAGCCTTAACGGACTGCAGTGAGGATATTCAGCCCTTAAAACTCCCATTGACTATTGCTGGAGGCACCTACACAGGAGGCCAACCTTTAGTCCTATTGCACCATTTGCAAGGTATCTCTGCTCACCTCTTTTTGTAGTGGCTGGTCCCCATGGGAAGCATCTCTATGATACTTGCCAACTATGAAATGCTACTCTTTTTTAGCTCAAAGGAACTAAGTTTGTGCTTTCTGCAGTGTGTGGGGGGTGGGGGGTGGGGGCCCAGTCCCTTCTGATGACCTATGACAGTGTCACTCCACTCATCTCCACAAAAGTCTGTTCTTTCCCACTCATCCCATTCTATCTGGATCTCCTCCATGAGCTTGTGGTAGCATGAGCTTTCCCAGGAAAAAGCAGAGCCCAGGTCCTATCAAAAAAGGTCTGCTGACTTCCAGAGACTTTGGGTCATGGCCTCTGCACTCCCCTTGCCTTTCACTTCTCTGTGCTGATCTCTGCATGTAGAAATATTTGTTCCCACACACTGGATGGTATATAGTGCACGCACCCATGGACATCCTCTATCCACCTTCACAGAAAAATAGTCCCTTGCTGCTTTCTACGCCCACACAAGCTGCTTCTTACAACATCGCCTCTTCACAGAGCTTTGTAAACACCAGCAAATCTGCATGGCAGAGAGGCTCTGCCAACCCACTAAAGACTCAGGGCTAACAAAACAGAGCTGTGTAAGATGTGCCTTCTCAGAGGGCTCCAAACCCTCCACAAATCCACCATCACAACCTAGGGAAAAGCCTGGCATTACCCTGGGCTAACATCTGAGTTGGCACTCCCAGCCAGTTCCCTCACATGTAAGGAGTAACCAAGGCGTTCGGCCGTGTGAACCCTGATCCGTTGTACACTGGGGCTTGCTGCTCAGCACTGCTAGTTCTGGTGATCACATCAAACACTGCAAGACCCTCTACTCTGTTCTACCCAAGCACATCCCACTGATATAAAAAAGTTATACTTTCAGAAAAATTAGCTGAATCAGGCTCTCTCTTATGGAAAACAACTCATTATTTGAACCAGTTCCTTTACAGAGCAGGTGCCTCTGGCTCTTCATGTATCAAGCTCGGCTAATGTTTTGATTGCAAATAACTATCTGCCTTGCTTTTAACTCTTTTTAACTGACTGTTCTCTGTAGCCATTTGCAGCACAATGTGGTGTGAAATTTTCTGTGTGAACTGGAAATCTTAACTTTTACTCTTGTCAGTCTCAGTCAAGATTGCAGGCTCTTACCTCACACCAAAATGACACCTGTAATGAAAAGAAACATGATGTACTGGTATAGATCTAATCTAATCTAATCAATGGCAGAGCAGAAAGACCCTGAATACTCATTCAAGATGTCTACCTGGGCAAAAATAAACAGGAATTATTTGGATGATTCAATCAAAGGCCGCAAAAAACTCAGAGATTATTTACACCGCAAAGAAAAACAGTACACCGCTCACACAGTACTTCTAAGCAATTTTCCTCATACCATAGTCACAGGCTTGCAATGGATAGTAATTATTCCAGTCTTTAATACAGCCTGCAGCCCCCCTCCTTTTTCTGCTCCCTCAGAGAAAAAAAAATTATAGGTAGTAATTTTCCTTCATTGGCCAACACATAGCTGTGTGTGAAGAATGCTCTCTGGATATCCAGCACGATGTAGGCTTTGATGGATGGAAATAAAAGATCATTCTCTGCAAGCTGGAGCTGAAATGTTAGCCTTTGAGAGCAAAGGTTATTTTATCAGGAAATAAATCAGAGCCCTCTTTCATTACTGATTTTTTCCGAGCTCATCTCAGTGATGACTAGGGTGTGTGTTCAGACCACAGGAATCTGAAGAACCACCCAGTCGCTTCATCAGTCCTAGAAGACGACAGGGCCCAGAGTCAAAGCAGCACCATCCTGGATCTTTTTCTTTTTCTCTTTCTTTTTTTTTGCTTTTTTTTTGCGTTTGGTCTTATTTCTGTTTGTTTGTTTGGATGTTCTCATTTATAGGCTGGTGGTTACAGTTCACTCCATGAACTCTGAGCCAAGAAACGCTGGGTTTTACTCCCAGCAGCCCGTCCCCTGTGCTGCCACACCACGAGATGCCATCCCGTGGCTCTTCCTGATCCCTCCCTGGGGAGTTGCCTTCCCTCAGACTGAGGGGAGCATCCGAGGCCTTTCTGCAGATCAACATCCACAGCTCTCCAGTGCTTTTCTTCAAAGGAGAGGCTTTGCCCTGCTGTCTGACACAATGTCTCCCCTCTGCTCGCAGCTCATTGCAAGCTCGCGTGTGGCACAGAGACAGTATGCCGGCCGCAGGGGCGGCTGCTCCACCAGTGACGGTGCTTGGGGCTGTGGTTATGGAGCCTTCACAGAGGGAGAAGACACATCATTAGGTCTTTCCTAAGGTGACATGCAGGAGGGAATTGTACTCTGCTCTGTATGTCTAAAGCCAGGGGATACGGAGGGCCAACGGGAGCAGCAAGTGGGGACAGAGGAGGGAGGGGAGGGTTTCGGGAGGCAAATGGTGGATGGCAAAGGTGGGAGGCACCTGGACAAGCCAGCACATGCATCAGCATCCCCTGGGGCAGGCAGGACAGGCTACCAGCGGGGTGAAACAACAAGCAGGGTGAACGTGGAGGAGCAGGGTCTGGGTACGTGAGTGAGCGAGGAGGATAAATACAGGCCTTGCCAGGGAGCCAGGCCCATGCAGCATCCACAGCCCATGGCCTCTAGCACTTCTCTACCTCAAAACCTGAAATAGACTTGGACACCACACCTTCAAGAAAAGATACAGCTATTTATAAGCATTCCAGCTATGACTTTGATGCTATTTCAAAACCCTAAGATATAATTTAGTTTTGTTTTTTTTTTTAAAAAAAAAAAGAGTATGAGAGAAGAGGGGAAAAAAAAAATGTTTAAAACCAGAAATAAAGTCCTACCATCACATTTCACTGTTGACCTACAGGCCTGCAGGTCTCATTCAGCCCCTGCCTTTCTGGCAGTCAGATTTTTTAATTCACTGATTTATCATTCCATTTTTATAGAATGAAATGTGTATTTTTTCCAAATATAAATTTTACATTTATCAGCTGCTAAACATGCATCCCCCATGCCCCTTCAGGAAACAGAATACATTTCACCATTTTACACATGGCAAAACCAAGACATCAACACACTAGATGACATGTTAAGTTTGCCAAGGCAAGCCTATGTCAGAGATAAGACAAGAGCATGACTGCTTCATTTTCAGTTCTGATGCTAAATGTCAAGCTTTTCTTTTTAATCTGTTTTACTGCAACCTGTCAACAATTGTAAGTCTGACTAGAGAAATAAGATCTTCAAATTGAGTGTCTCTCAGTGATCTCACTGTGACTTTTACATTTATTTTACACCAAAATCCTGCCAGGGATGGAGTGTTTGCTTCTTCTTGAGTAAAGTGTAGATTATACAATGTCTTCGTTATTGGACATATCCCATCTTTTTGGACGTCTCCTTGTTATGTCACAAAGGTTATGAAGGAGTTGCAAGATCCAAGCTTTAGAAGTGCCATTGATCAAGATCCATGCAATGATATTAGCCACCACAGAAGGTTCCTTTGGATAAAATATACAGAATTTATGCTGGTGCAAATGGGTCATCTTGTCAGGACCTCTTCTGCTTGCCCCTATTTTGCAAAACTTGTAGTCAGCCACAGTCTTGAAAAGTCTCTGACCAGGTTTTGCAAGGAGAGCAAACAGCCTGTTTGGGACAGATCTTCCCTGGACTTCTCACATGAGGTGAGAGGAGAATCTGAACCAGTGTTCCACCGTCCTGAAGAAGCACATCAGATGTGACACATTTTAGAAGGCAGCATTTTAACCACGACTATGACCTTTTCTGGTCCTGGCCTTGTGCCTACTATATCAATCACATGCTATGAGAACAGCAGCTGGGTTTATCACAGCATACATTTTCCTCTATCTAATTACAGTCCTGCAGCCTAAATTATCTGCACAGCTTTGTTTGAAGTCTATAATGCGTGCTTTGAACATCCCTTAAGCTTCCTGCCGGTCTTGCAAAATCTTCCTCTGATTGCTCTGGAAGGTTTCTGGGGCACCCACTGTAGTAAGCAGGAAGCAACAAAATCAGCATCTTCAGGGAAGTGGAAGAGACAGAGTTTAATG
Source organism: Cariama cristata (assembly GCF_000690535.1). NCBI lineage: Eukaryota > Metazoa > Chordata > Aves > Cariamiformes > Cariamidae > Cariama > Cariama cristata. The sequence goes on along the minus strand of NW_009624790.1, from coordinate 117,228 downwards.
TGCCAAAATGCAGCGGTTGCATCCATAGGATGTATACTACATTACATTTATATCCATTCACTCCAGAAGTGTAGTCTCAGTTCTCCTCCTCCTTCAAGACTTCTTTATACTGCTCAGCTGATACAAAATAAAAAACAACTCTTTAAGGTATCAGAGCCCTTCTGCTAGGAAATATCATCTGTATAAAACAGTTTGCCAGCTGGCTTGGGAATGGTGTAATGACTCTGGCCCTCTCAAGGCAGTGGTCCTGGAGGGAAGGGAGGAAAGCAACAGGAAGGCCAGGGCAGGAGAGGGGGAAGACGAGAGGCACATATGAAAAGGGCAGCATGGAGAGCATGAGGATGCCTGCATGCCCTGGCACAGCTCAAAGGATGCTGCTCCAGAAGCCCAGCAGAGCCCGGGAGCTGCCCCAGAACACTGGGAAACACAGCTGTGGCTTCTAGACCTTCCAGAGGGTGTTTTATCCATACTGTGCTCTTGTATGGGACTCTGTACATACCTGTTGAGTTTAACATTTATGATAGTGAGTGCATCACTGAAGACATTATACCTAACTAAGGGTGGGGCGGGGGGCGGAATGGGGAAGGACAGGGGGAAGATACCAAAATATACCGTGAACAGATTTTTCTTAAACACCATTTCCAAAATGCCTCAAGGATTATTCACCTCATTTAAAATATATACTTTATTTTAAACCTGCTTAAATATATCTTTAAGGGAAGACTGGACAAGTTCCAACAAAGTCATCCATGTAGTTAAGGTAAATGATACGTAATTTACGACCATATGTTATTTTATTAAATAAAAAACAACAAAAACTGTCATTGCCAACGAAAAAAAAGTATCTTCCCAGAAGAAAACATGTATTAATATTGTGGCTGCAAAACAAGTTAAAAGAAGCCAAGAGATTCAAAGTCAAGGCTGTCCTTTATGCTTTTACCCAGCAGCTATATGAGGTAAGAGCCGAGTGCCAGCCATAACTTGCATTTCTTGTCCAGCGCTGGTTAATGTACCAATTTGTACATTATGGAAACAAGCTTCATCTGTTCTGTCAAACCCTTTCCTGCTTTTGCAGTGCCCACAATAAGCACCCAGCAATATCCTCTTCCTGACTCTTTTATCTTCTGTCTTTTTTAAGCAAAAGCTGCTGCAGCCCAGCCATCCCTGGGAGGGTGCCACAGGCAGAGTTGTGGGGCTGAGCTCTCCCAAGCCCTTTGGTGGTGGGGTGCTATCTGACAGCTCGGCCCCAAACCCAAGGACAGACTTTCCTGGGAGAGGTAAACCCCCAGAAGACAGAGGGATGTACGGGTATGAGGGGGGCCAGCTGAGCTGGGGTGCCAGTGCGGCCTAGTGAGGGGGTGCTCCCCAGAGTGGAGGACTGTGCTTCGTAATCCTGCAGCTTTGGGCAGCTCCGGGTACGGCTCCCTCCCCCTGACATCTCTGGTCTCAGATCTCTGGTCTCAGCTACCCTCTCAGGGTACATTCCAGGCCCTATAGGCACTAACATGAAGACAATCCCCGTCCGGAAGCAATGGTCAGATGGGCTTCCCCAGCAACTTTACTTAGGATCCAGCAGGAGTGAGAGCAATGTACAACGATACTGGCACCAACACAATTATATTTTTCCTGTTTGCTCCAATTTCTCTCTTCCCCCACAACCCAGGAGCATTCAGGCAAAGCTCAGGGTTTTGCAGGTCCTGCCCAATCTAGTCATGAGATGCCCAGAACCAAGAGGAGCTGAGCACTTGCCACAGCAGCAGCAGTTTGCGGGCCTCAGTCCACAAACCTCACTATTATTTACCATATATATTGCATTAAACTAAACACCTGAGCTATGGACCAAGACCTCGTTGTGTCATGGATCAAGACACCATTGTGTCAGGTGTTGTGCAGCCTCAGAACAGAGGGATGATCCCCGCTCCAACAAGCATATTAGGAGGAAAACCTGATGTTGCTGTTGTAAACAAGCACTGCTCATTGCTCTGAACCAGCATCACAACATACAAGCAAATATAATTTCCTGATATATTTTCCAGTGTTCCTCTGTTCACAGTATTTGTTCGCACAGCAGCACAAGGGGAGGTGAGAAGGATATGTGCAGGGGGTGTGGGGGAGAGCAGAGATGTCCCCAGTTAAGGGTTTGTGGGATGAATAGCTTGCACTTGAATTCAGTGCATGCTGGCTGACAGGCTAGAGGATTAAAGGGTTGCATACCAAGTGGAATTAAGAAGTGCTAGTTTTCCTAGCTCCTATAATTTGTAAAGAACGGAAAGAAAAAAAATTCTCATGGAATTAATCTATTTCTTATGCTCATTCCAGCTGTGTTTAATTTACCCTCTGCTATTTCTCCCCTCTGATTGAGGAATGCTGTATCCTTACATTCATATTTCCCCTCAAAATCCCCACATTGAGCAGAGCTTTCCTTAATTGCTTTAATATGCTGCGTTCTGGGATGGGAGAAGCTGATCCAGAGTGACAACTGCTCCCTCTCCCCCGGCATCGCCACGGCCCCGCTCCCCAGCCTCACCCACCGGCACAGGAGTCCTTCACCCGCCCAGCAGCCCCTGCTCACTGCCCACTCCCTGCCGGGGCTGTGGTGCAAGCAGGCTCTGGCTGCAGCCCACACCGGTCCATTTGACCCAGCTCTGCACATGCAAAGAAGAAACTACGTTATGCGCTTGACACAATCACACCAAGCACCCTGCAGCAAAGCTAGAATATTCCCCTCCGCCTGGCTCGCTTTCATTCATGGATTAAAAGGCAAGCAAAAGGCCTTTGGGCTGTCGGCCGGAGCCAGACGTCCTGGCGAGCCTGCCCACCAGTGATTTAGCAACC
>NW_009624790.1:112283-114370 GCF_000690535.1 Cariama cristata | reverse complement strand
GGAATGGGGGCAACGCCAAGCCAACAAGGCAAGGGGATTGCAAAAGGGAGAAACCAGGGAAGAGGAGGGGAGATCCAGAGGACTTTTCAGTTTCATGTGTGCTTGTTTGCCTTGACTCAGCTTGCAGTATGTTTCTGTCCAGGGCCCTTCAGATAACCTGGGCTCTGCACTCAGTGTGCTCTTGCAAATCAGAAGGGCTGCTAGACAGGTCATCCATGCTGCAGGCAGACTGAACACTTGCCACCAGCTCTAATGTGACAGGGAGACCTCTCTGCAGGCAGAACAAGACTCTTCCACCATCAGGTAGCATTGGCTGGACAAGACACTTGTATCTTCGTCTAGATCCAGAGCAAGGACATGTCCTCCACTGCCTTCACCTGCCGCTTGCCTACTGACCCACCTTGCAGATGGGGCATTGCAAGACCATGGAAGTACTAGCTACCAAATCACAGCCCTCTGCCCCCAAAGTAAACCAAGAGTTTCCATGAGTTGTCACCCGTGGTTTCATTTTTCTTGTGGGCCAAACATTTGTCCGTGTAACAGGATCCCGTACTTCAGCCAATGTGCTATTCCAGTCAGCAGGAGCGTGTCCTTGCAGGGGGTAGAGACCTCTCCTGAGGATGAACCGCAGAGGGGCAATGTATCTAGTGCTCTCTGTAATGACCATGCTGAACATAACACAGCTCTTTGCCAAAATAATCACCCACATGTAGGCTACTCTCTCATGCTCTGTGTAAGTCATTAGGCCTAACTTATGTGGCAGAACTGCTCAGCAAAACGGGAATTATATAGCAATTTATGGGGGGTAGGATGCATATTCTGTCCAATAACTTCGTCCTCATGGAAATTTCCCTGTAGATATTTCTCCCTCTGCCCCAGCCCTGTCCCTCTGCTGCCAATGCTCTCACCCCTACTCAGCCTTACTCTCATGCCCCTTGCTAGGAGTCTGCAGAGACAGCCCCTCTCCACAGCCTTCAGGATTCATTGCTCCTCCCTTTGAGAGCTACCCCAGGGAAGCTTGGGACAGATCGTGTGGCAGGACTTTTTTTTTTCCCCTTAGTTTCCCATTCTGGCCTTTCCAGAGACAGCTGAACAACCATAAACAGGCCAAACTCTTGGAAGGGAGGAAAAATAAAGAAGAAAGGCAGGCAAGTAAGATGATGACGTGAAGTTATGCAGCGCAACCGGGAAGCTGACAAAGAGGTAAATTATACAGCCTTTTGCAGGGACGGCTAATGGTGGGGTGCACACAGCGCCCTGCCTTCAGCTTTGAAATGGTCAACAAGCAAGAGACCCATCATCTGCAGCAAGCTGGGCTGAGTCTCCTGGGTGCCAGGGGACACCGGCACCACCATGCCCACTAACAGGCCAACCTGGGGTTTTCTCCTTTTGCAGCCACAGGTATGCTTCACCACCGTCTGGCTGGCTGCTGCTATTTATTCCACAATTTTCTAAAAAAGTGCCTCAACCTAGAAGCCCAGACTGTTGCCAACCTCCTTCTTTAATAAAAGTAACAACAGCAAGGTATTGAAAATCACGAGGCATTTAGAAATATACAGACTCCTTTATGGGTGAAATAATCTAATAGACAAGCTGTTGTTAATTTACAGCCTCAATTTTCAGACACACTTCTTGAGTCAAAAGTACTTCCTGCTCCATAATTCCTACAGGGACACAGGTGGCCCAAATTGCAGTATACATCTACTGTACATTAAAATGTATTTCGGACTTAGCTTAAACATTTCTGAAATCTCAAGTTTATGTCTAGACTATTTTAATCAGCTAAATGTCATAATAAGCCATATGTTGGGCTTGATAGGTTACATATACCAGCCCCGCTCATAAAGTATCAAAAGGTGTTTTTAAAAAGAAGTCTGTGTTTGTTTTACCAGGAAAATGGTGCTTTTAGTCAGTCATATCAAACCTACTGGCAAAGTGCACAGGCTCTGACGTAACTACTGGGAAAAAGAGAGGCCGGGGTGGCCGCAGCATGGGGGAACAGAGATCGCTCAGTCTGCCCCACCGCCCCGCGCTGGCTTCGCTGGCAGGGAGCCGCTCTCCTCCCGCTACCCGCTCGGGGCAGATCG
>NW_009624790.1:59134-112252 GCF_000690535.1 Cariama cristata | reverse complement strand
CCCCCGCCTGCCAATGGCTGCCGGCACAGTCTCTTGCATGGTCCATGACCTGTTTCTCATTGTGGCATGTTCCTGGGCTGAAGTTGATGGCTATTTTCTGCCAGACCCCTCCACGCAAGAGTAGAAGGCACAGGCCAGACCCTGAGCACCCCTTCGCATCAGGTCTCACCTGTGTAGGAAGGGGCTTGCTAGGGAGCACGTGCTGTAGTTACACCAGAAAAAGAAGCCTCTCAATGATAAAACTGCCATTATCCAATTAAATTTATTAAGCATAACAGCACAAAATCAACCATTCCTTCTCCAGAGCTTTCACTAGTATAAAACAGAAAAAAATCAAAGTCTCTTTCCTGAACATTGTCAAGCCAAAATGCCCAGCTTGGGAAACGACCCATGACCCAGGGATACGTCGTGCCAGGAGGACGGTTCCCCACCACATAGGCTGAAAGGGATCCTCTGTTCGCTCTGTGCCGCGGAGGGCCTATGGCACACAGACACGTAGCTTGGACTGCCTCCAACAGCGAGCAGGGATATACATGCACACAAATTCATCACACTGTCGTATGAGATTATTTCCTTATGCAAAGCTGGCTCCCTTCTGGATGCAGAAATTCCCCCTCTGCTTCCAGCCACTGCCACAGGGAGGTCTTACAGCCCCTCCTTGGGCATCCTGACTGCCAGAAAGACTTGGCGGCTGTGGGCCATGCCGTGCCCAGCGTCCCCGCAGGGCAGTGTGCCAGTACTCCTCATCCCATCCCCCTGACAGCCCTGGCTCACACCACTTTTACCGGAAAACCCACGTATGGCCCTGGAAGAAATACGTGCGCATGGCCCAGTGGAGGAAATCCCAAGAGTTTTACAGCCGGGCACTTGCCTCTGGTGGTTCCCCAGAGATCCAAGGTACATACAGGAGAGCTTAAGGAGTACTTTAATTACAGACTTTCCTTAGGAAAAACAGTCCATTCAGTGCACAGGGATCCCCAGGGACAACACCTGAATTGTGACTAAAAACAGAGTACCCTTCTGGTTACCCCATTGTAACTCCATGAGGTGAGTGATTTGAGATATTAGCTACAGTAACCTGCAAACGGTACTTTAACCCTCCCACACACCCCCCAATTCTTTGGCTTTTTGGGTAATTTAGCCAGTCACTTTCCAGATGCACTTATTCTTCCTCCTTTTAACAAGCCTCCAGGGCAGAGGATGAGAGAGAAGTTGTCATGCTCTCTTTCTGCAAAGAAAGTGTACTGCCTCTGCAGAGAGTGTGAAATATGGTCCGGCGGGGTGAAACCATGAAGAAGCATAGCCTGCCCATGGTATCAGGTAAGAATACTGGCTTTTTTTAAAATATATTTTACTGTCAGTGTCTCCACCACAAAACATAAATCCTTACATGAACCTTTTTTTCAGGATCTCCCTGTTTGCCAGCAGTAAACATCTGAGAGCTGTTTTTATTCCCACAGCAGTTTATTGCTGTGCAAATACCATAATTTTCAGTCTCTACAAACAGAGAGAGATCCTCATCCACCCAGTTTGTTACTATACTTGCTGGGCAGAGGGATGTAGTAAAAGTCATGATTCCCCTCGATGACCAAAGTGGAATTCCATTTTTTAACTCTTTCTCTGCCTATGCAAGCTTAGGGTTATTCTTTCTAAGGCTGAGTAGTCAATTTGAAGACTGGTCTGAAAATCCACCCCACTTTCTCCCTTCCCTGTTGACCATCTGCAGGAAGGAATAGCCACACAACTACTAAGTTACATCATCAGCCCACAGAAATTGGTAGGGCTTCATTGAAGGTGCCATACTGAAGATAAGCAACATGAGGGCTTATGGCCTTACTTCCAAAATAACAATTTGCCCAGGGTCATTTCCCTTTTTTCTCTCCCAGTTTTGGTTGCATAAATCCAAGACTCTGTATCGCAGCAGTGTACGTCAACATCTTCCAGTCTGTCTGTATATGCCTGAACATGAGCAGTGAGCTTGCTTCCCCCACCAAGCACCCTTGGCATGTACCACCACAGGAATAGGCCAGTCCAGCTGGATTTAGGTGGCCTCTCAGGCTGTTATTGGTATAGATGGGTCAGCTCCTGTAACAGAGGGCACACAGCAACTACTGCAATTCTGCAGCTCTAGATGACTGATTCCTAATCTCGGTGATCAAGAACCAAGAAAGGAAAGCAGGAAGCAACTAAGAACAAGGTAGAAAGAGTAAACAGTATCAACTGAATCAGTTTCCCCAAACACATAGTTCAGCTGGGCTGAGGACATTTAGTTTTCCATAGAAGCAAATGGTGACATCAGAACAAGGATAAGGAATGGGATATGTATCAAAATGCCATAATTTCATCAATAAATAGAGGCCAAATTCTGTTGTTAAATCAGCATATACACTGAGTTGTGCCTTCACAATCACTAGGATTATGCGTGAGTTTTCAGCCCCTGCTACCTGATGATGCTCTTTCTTGCTTAAATAGTTCACAGTGGCACTGAGGTGAAGATTGGTCAAGGTTTAATCAAATCCACTTAATTAAGGCTCTTCTAATGCTAATGCAATGGTTCTCCTAATTCCTTATACATTCATTATGGAAATGAAATGCCTTCAGAGACCTCCAGAGTGTAAGTCCTGGCTCTGTCCATAACAGGGGCCTAGGAAGAGCTTCCAGGTCCTGGGTCCAGACGCATAACTCAGCTACAACATTTTCTTTCTGTGGAAAGCAAATCCAGGTATGTAGGTTGGAAAGGGGCTAGCAGTGCCCCTTCTGACCTAGCTGAAGGGAAAACTGGGGCTGTGAGGCACCTGCTCTTCCTGCCTAAATTCAGCTCTATTGGGAAATCAGACACTTATTTAAGGAGACCCAGATCCCATTAGCAAATACATTCATCTTTCCTGTCAATTAGATGTACCACTTTGCTCCCAGATGAAGGGAGCTGAGCATAGCTGTTAGCCTGAAGGTCAAACTCAAGAGTGCAGTCCTGCACCTGAACAGGCAAAGGACACCTCTCAATGCAGTCCTACAATTATACTGAGACATCTTCATCTAAACATTTTAATGCACTTTCTTGACAGAAAACATTTTCATAAGTACGCACATTTCTTTTATCATTGAAATGCTCTACATGGGTTGTTTGGGGCTTTTTCAAATCAAATCCTTGTGTAAATTGTTCCCATTTTTAATCTCTTTCTCATTAAAAGTTTTTTTCTGAAAAGTAGCTTTGCTTTCATTTTTTGAAGGTCTTTTGAGATTTCCTTTTTTAAATTTCCAGTGAAGATTATATTTTTAACAAGCAGTAATTATAAAACACAATACCTGATAGCTTCCCAGACAGATGGATCACAAGAGAGTGTAAGTGGAGGTGGGTAGGAAATTACACCCCTACCTTTCACAGATGCCTCTGTTCCTTAGACAGACACGTCTTCTGATCCTCGAGAGCTCTTTAATCTAACAAGCACATGAGGAAGAAAATATCCTCTTATTTCTACGTTGAATGTTGTTGACTACAACTCTGTCAATCAGCGCAACCCATTTCAACTAGGCTTTAGACAGTAGATTTTGACAAACCAGTGTCTGCTAGAACAAAGTTGCTATTGGAACAAGTTGCTAAATGGTGTGATGCATTTTCCATTTTTTATCCAGTCCTGACTCAAAGTCCCTATCTTTCTAAAATATGTGCTGCAGTTTCACCATAAATTGTTATGTTGGGAGCAGTTTTCATAGTACAAAATCTATGGCTTGTGCAACACTAGTCAAAACAGGAGTAAATATTGCAGAGAAAAGCCTCAGCCCCCTATTACAAAGCAACTTGGGACCACAAACAGCAACCATTTTTTGATGAGTTTTATGTTCCTAAGTATCAAGGAAGGACACGAGGCTGCTAAGTCACTCCAGCATTTCTGAACATGCCTAAGTTGTGGCTCACATAGGGGTAATCTTTAGTGTTTCTGGACAATTTCTTGTTCTAGAAATAACCTGTTAAGTTATACGATGCAAGGCTCACTCCCACCCACGCAGAAGAGCACAGGGGCACTGAGGAAGCCCCGATCAGAGACATAAAACCCAAGGCTGTCCCAGGACAGCATTGGCCCCATGGGTTGGGTGAGACCCAGTGCCATGAGTCCAGGGGGGCAGCTCTCTGGGGCACTGCACAGACTGGGGGTCCCTGCCCTGGGGGACAAGGCTCATTATGGGATGCAGGGGAAGAGTACAGGGGGATTGTGTGAGACTTATAGAATGTTTAGGGGAAGAACAAAAGGCCAGGAAAGGGTGGGACTGATGTGGTTAGGGGAGGAACAGATATAGGGAAAAGGGCATCAGAGGCCAGCTGCACATACAAAAGGTGTCTGGTCAATATGTTTGGCCATGCAGTGGTCTGTCCTGTCTTCTTAAACAACTCCATTTCTGACTCTTTTATGGGCTTGGGGCTCTCTCTTCCGCATGCGTTCACAAGTGGGTCTGAGTGTAGCATCTGGAGAGGAGCTGTGGCCTTGGGACCTCACACGTGCAGGTGCCAGCAAGTGGGGAGACAGGGATCCAGTCTGATCCCAGCTGCTGGAGGAGTTCACCTTGTTTGTATGTACATCTATATATTACTACTAACAGACCTCAGTCCTACTAAGCCAGACAAGGGAACAGTATTAGGTCACTTGTGCTATCTGTGTTTGCGTATCTCTATCTGCTCTACTTGGTATTACCTTCAGGCTGTGCACAGAGGTATGTGTGTGCACTCATGTGCCTACTAGGAACATGTGCTTAGTGTCACTGCTGGCTGGGCCGGGGCACGTGGAGCTGCAGCAGCCTCCCCTCTATGGGGCTACTGCTTTTGGCAACTCCTAACATAAGCCTTGCGGATATTTTCAGGAAAAGTTTGAAATTAAGTATCCATTATTCTTAAATGAATTGTCAAATGTCAGACTGAAATAAAACATGAGCTGCGATGACCGTTAGTGCAGGAAGCATGGGGAAAGTAAATAATAATACCAGATACTCTTAATAAAGCCACAATGTCTCCATTTCCAGCTCAGTCTTGAGCTCTTCTTTAAGTGAAAGAGATAGACGTGGTATGGAAAATGATGGAGGGAAAGTCACAAAGCAGGGAAGGGGACAGCCTGGGAGGTCTGAAGGCTGTCAGTTCTGTCAGGGCAGAGGACAATTAGATCGATGTAAGGCGTATTTATAAAAGTGTCCTGACCAAGCAGGTCAGCCTTATGAGGGCCTGGCACCCTCCCAAGTTGCTGACACCCGCCGACCCAGAACAGAGGCAATCAGGGAGGCATGCAGTGTGGCCAGCAAGCCAGAAACATGCACGGAAAAACACAACTAAGCCCAGAGCAGATCAGATGATGGCATTTCTCCTGATCTCTCCCTTCACCAACACCAAACACATCCAAGAAGAAGCAGTTATAAAAATATCATTCACAAAATTAGAAGACAAGTGGGAGGAGGAGGAACAGAGGGAGTATTGACAACGTCGGTACGACAGACAGACATGCACAGCACTGCCAATCCTGATCAGAAACAGGGCCAGATTGTCTTTTTTGTTGGGTTGCCTAGTTGGTTGGCTTGTTTGTCTTAACAATAATACTCTGTGGGTTTCTTCTTGTTCACCTTTTGGGTTTTGAGCCTTGAAGTTTTTCTCTCAGGCTTTTCTTCAACAAACTTAAAGCATTACTTAAAAAACTTGCTGCTTCTAATACAAAATGAAACCTGAGATTCTTCTGCACTCACAGGAAATGATGCTTAAAGAAAATAATCAGCATCAAGAGCCACACAAGAAAATTGCTGCACCATCATTTTTCCAATTGACTACAGGAGAGTTCATGTTCCTTCAGGGCAGGTGAGGAGGTTCCCCCTCCCCATTCCCTCCTTTGGCCAAAGAAATCCTAATTGCTTAGCTGTGAGGGAAGATTTAGTTTTCCTTAGCTACGGGACAGGCAGGGTATGAGCAGAGCACAGAGGTCCAATGCTGCCTGCACCAACTCCACTGCAAGTCATGTACTTGGCAGGGTAGAAGGGTATTGCTCTTGGAGTAGATTTGCTGTTGCTATAACCAAGAATGGGCTGCAAAGTGCCTGAGGCAAAATAGCAGGATCCCTCTATTTTAAGGAATCTATGTGTAAGCTGAGTATGTAAACCAGATCTGACATCCAAAGCGGCAGACAAAATTAAAAGAAAATTAAAAGATTACTATTTATGACTGAAAAAAAAATCACTTTCAGATTAGAAACAAGCAAAAGAGAGCTGGAGAACTATATAATCCTGTTGCCTTGTCTCTTCCAGTGTTTTGAAACAGCAACAAAACTGGCCACAACATCAATGTTTAAAATGCAGTACATGCCCCAAATGTTTTTACAGTGGCTGTTCACAAGCAGGATTAAGCTCTACTGCAGCATAGCCAGATTTATCACTTCAGCCAGTTACCCACAGAACAAGATGTATGTACCCGAGAGATCAAGTATTACAGCCTACTAGCCACTCCTGAAAAAAGTGGCCTGACCAAACAGATTGAAATCCCGGCCGCTAAGCTGTAAACTGCTCGCTAATTACCCTTTTCACACATAATAATTGATTTACCTTTTCTTTAGCATTACTACACATTACCCACCTTTTCTGGGTTACCTTCACCCTCTGTTGCTGCAGGAACTACCCCACATGTAGGTGGATGTGGGGAATGGGAACCCATCACTGCTACAGGACCACCAGGTCTCAACCTGAAGCCACGGACTGTGCATTAAACACCGGTACGCAGAGCCTTTTTGGGGCAAGAGCAGCTTTTTCTTAGCGTGTGCCCAAGGCCTCAGTCACAGGAATTGACAGCAGTTAATGAAGTGATGTAATGCAGTGATGATCGGGCACTTCCCACTCTCTGCCCCGGCCACGCATTCTTCTGCCAGACCCCCAGTGCATCTGCCAGCTCCTCCTCAGGGGGAGATGGGATTTTTCAATTTAAGCTGGTGACCGCAAACTAACACCTACTGACTCCAACGTCCACGGGTTCTCACTGATTTGATGCAACAGAAACAAACGTCCCCCAGAAGGACCCCAGCTAACAGGGGTACAGGGCAGCAGCAGCACACAGCTCTTCGTGGGGCAAAGTCACACAGACGTGCTTGCCAGGCTCTTGCCAGACTTTCATCCATCTACACGAAGTACCTTGTGTCCCCTGTGAAACAGCAAGCTCAGCAAACCAAGATGACGCTGAGCTGGCCTTGAAGTCCAGCTCCTGTGAAACTTTTTCTTTTTATGTTCAGATGGACTAAAAAGAGATCATCCACCTTCCAGTTTCTTGTCTGTAGCCACTTTGAAGCTGGCCCATATTATTTAAGTGTATTTTTTTAGTGTTAAATTAAAAGATTCCTTCATTTAATACAGAAAAATTATTACAGATGCAGGAAGGTTTCTAGTGTTTCACCTGAAACACACACATTAGATTAAACCCCTGCAATGTGTGAATTAATGTAGATCATTGCAACGAAATAATTGCTAAATGTAAGCCTATATGAGGAAACAAGTGAAGATGGATAATTGCAAAACAAGGCATGTAGGACTAGATAGGAACACAGATTCTACCTCAAGTTGCTTATTGATACCAAACTACTTGAGTCAGAGGTGATTATTTCAGGGAATATATGTAACAGCACATAAATCCTTCCTCTATAATGCCTCTGGTGCAGTCTAAGTTTGTAAGTAATAGTCATCCAGCTCAGCATTGCTCTGTGGGGCCCATGGGCAGCCCACAATCCATAAGGCACGAGAAAGTGGTCTGTGAACTGATCGCAGAAAAATAATTAAGAAACTAAACCAAAACACACACACACACCATCCCACGCAGTTGGCAGGCGCTTATGTCAGCACCTGCCCACAGGCACCCTTCGCTCCTTGGTTGCTGGTGTTCAGATCAAAAAGGCTTGTAGGTCCTTTGATTTTAAAAGATTGAGAAATGCTCGTGTAGCTTCTCTGAAATAGGGCAGAGCTGTGACTTTGGCTCCCAAAGCCTGCACCTTGTCCCACCGCAATCAGGAATCTGCCACCTCCTCCCCACTGTCCCTCCACCACGCAGAAACTACCAGCAGGATTTTCCCTGGCCGGCAACAGAAGTAGGTCCAAGCTGCAAAATCTGCATCTTGAGTCATATTTCCTCAAAACTCTCCTCCCACCCTGCTCCCAAATCCCCTGGTCAGTAGCATTAGTGGGAGGCAGGACTGGACCCCGCTGTGCCAAGATGCTCGGTGGGCAGTGTTACCACTCCAGCAGCAACGCTGCTTCCTCTGCCCTCTGCAAGATCAACCCACCCACGGTCCCCTGCCCAGGAGCAGGACAAGAAATGCCTCACGCTGAAGGGTCTCCAGTGCAATGGATTTAAACCATAGCTGCAAACGGAGGGATGTGGCTCATCCAGTAGTTAAATAACAGGTGAAAGGACCCCATTATTTATAAATTTGGCATCCTGACATCATCAAATGAAAACAAAGATTGAGAAATAGTAACACATAAAAAATATTTTCAAGCACTACAGACCCCACAGTTTTCCAGTGAGTAGTTAGCATGACCTGCTAGGAGTTATTGGGTATGCATGTTTAGCTGATTGATAGATTTTTCTGTTTCAAGATCTGTTCCAGTCTCCAATTAGGGGTATGAGAATGTTGTTTCTCCCCAATAAAGAAACCAGCATCTTATAATTGCTCAGACAGAGGAAAATTGTAGTTCAGGGATTTATTTTTTTTTAATTACCCTATATATAAAGAAAAGATGTGCTTTCTTCCCCCACCATTTGTGTGCAGAACCAGGACCAGCAAGCTCCCTGTTTGTCTTTGTTTGGAGCTAACATCAAAAAATTGCCTGACAGTTTTTCTAAGAGCCAAGAAAGTCAGCTAGTAATCATGTGGGGTTGTGTGGCCAAAGGTACATAAACTGACTTCACATGGGACCAGCAGTAGATCAGATTGCATTGGGCGGAATGAAGTAAAAAATCCCAGAAGTCTAGTTTCTTTGGAAACGTACCAAAACTGTCTCACTATACCAACCTGGCACATCATATGTAAAAAAGTGACTATTTCCTAGTACAGTATATGGGGTGTTTTATAGAAGTCAAAAAATCAGAATGGCCTTAGTTTGACATCGTAAACACAATATACTGTAATGTCATTGAGAGACTACTTGTTAACCTACTTGTCCCAAGATTAAATGCTGAAATTGAGCACACAGACCTATCTACAGTTCCCCTCCAAGTACAGACATGCCAGAAAAATCTCTTTGCCATACAACTTGGAAATAATTACAATAACTACATAATAGTACAAACCACTTCTGTTTAATTCCCTGATCTTATTTACATCAGCCCAGATGATGGCTTTACAGCACTGGAAAGTGACACTATAAGAATGGCACCTTCCTGTGCAGCAAATCTTCTCCCTATCTCCATCTACAGCTATTCCCCTGCTTGCTCTGGAAGCAAGGCTATGTTTGTACCTACGGTTTATGCTTCCTCCCAGGGGATCGCTCCCCATGAGGGGCCTGGGGCAGCACCGCCCGGATGGGAGCCCAGCGATGCCAGGGCAGGGCAAACCAGTCTACAGTGAGGCACCTCTTCAGCTTGGGTTGGTATACTGATACCATCCAAGTTTTTTTTTTTAATCCCTCATATTCAAGATTAGGCCTGCAATGGTAAGTTTGCAGGTAAAAGGGTTGCGGAGGATTAACAGGTGTCTCTACACAGCTGATAGAGTTTTAGCTTTTGGTGACAATGAACAGAAGCAACCTGCTGCGTTGGGTGCAGTTGTGGGCTTGGCAACAGGGCAGGAGGGAGAGAACTGTTGTTGAAGCCCATGAGCACAGAGTCACAAACTTCAATTGTTAAAGTTAATACATTCTTAATCTATTCATATGTTTAGCAAGATTAGATAAGCTTTTTTAGCAGGCTGCACAGTGTATTGTGCATCATTCTTGCTGAATTAGATATATTGTCTCCAATGTAACCTACAGATCACCAAGAGTCTGGAAGCATGGATTATTTTGCTTTCAAGAATAAGAAACAATGATAATTAAAAGATGTTGCAGACAAAAAGCTAACATGATTTTATGCAAATCAAGTTTTTTTAAATGTAAACCAGTATTTGTTAAGATTATTTTCTCATAGATTAGTTTCTGAACTCCAAAAGAAAAACATGATGGCTTCACCTCCCATGCAAGATGCCTAGCCTTTTAGAGCTATAAAATATAAAAAGAAACAACAGCAGTTAGATCTGATGATGCTTGCTTTAACTCCAGATATTAATCACCAGGTGTCCACAGGCATGTAGGCAGCAAAAGAAGTCAGAAAGCATTAGGAAAACAATACAACCAACTGACTTCCTAAGCAGCACAGGACCTAAACCTAGAAGTATCTGCTCACAGCTCCTGCATGCCTAGCTTTCAAAATAACTTTCTGTAGCTGCATTCAAGTGAGGGCAAATCAGTCATGCTTGTAGAAGAGTTTCTCCCACAGCTAATGGTTAATAGGTATGTAATGAAGGTGGCCTTCCTTGCAAAAGTGATCCACACAGTGAAGAGTCTAAATTTTACTTACGACATTTGCTCCTAAAGTCCAAAGGTATTTCCAAAAACGAGAGTCAGGCACAAAGATTTACATGCTCTCTTTTTTTTGCCTTGTATGGTTATTAACATGTAGCAATTAACTCAGCCATGTTCTCGTTGCTGCCGACTATCCCCAGCAAGTGTTACTGGGGTCTCACAGTTTGCTCTCCTCGCTGCATTCCTCAGCTGTACCAGATGTCAGTTCCTTCCTTTTGGAAGGGCTGAAGGCTCATTCCTAGAGTGAGAAAGTCCACAGCCCTTTCTAACCTCTCCACAAATGTCTTGAGGTTTTTTTTTTTCCTTCTGTTGTCATGAAAGGACAGAGCACTGAGGACCTTAACCCAGTACAAGGTTATTCAAGTTATCTGCTTGCCATTACGTATCACTGTGCAGCACTGAATTATTTATTCCAGCTTCCTAGGCAGGTGTGTGGCAAATTTCCATACAGCTTTAATGGGAATCAGATTGCCAGCTTCAAACCCAAATTCTTCATCTGCACCACAGCATGACTGTGAAGTGTTGCTGAGCAAGGGCGGGGTGAACAGCTATGTAGGAACAGACCGCATGGTCACAGCTGGAAGAAGTATGTGGGTCTCACTTAATAAAACTTGATAGAAAATATTTGTAGCTATACAAAAATATCGACAAAGCCAGCAACATGATACACTTCATGTCACCAACATGATTGTCTCACTAGGACGGGCACATACCATATTTCGAAGCTTGATTATCAGCGGGGGCTCGATTTTGAGAGCACGCAAGAGCGTACATACAAAGCACCTGCTGGTAGATGCAGCTGAGGGTGGCACAGCTCAGCAAGGTCACTCCTCACATGTGGACTTGCTCTGTTCCCATTTCCAGGTGGAAATTCAGAGTGGCACGTGCCCGGGATGAAGAGATGGGAAGAGATGGAACTCATCTACGTGTAAAGGGCATACAGAAGATACGGATGAGCCAGGACAAACGAGGTGGGACCCTCAACCCTAATGTGATCTCACTGGAGGTACCAGAGGTTATGGTCATTTGACTGGCAGTCTGTATGCACCTGAGCAGGTAACCCCCTGCCTCCTCTGCAGTCAGCAGAGCTCAGAGCACAAACACCTCATCCAAAAGTAGGTGCTAACCTCTGGTCCCCTGACCATCACACACTTCACTGAGAGGCACCCAGAAGATCAGGTCCAACACAGGCAGCAGAAGCCAGCTGAGATGAATCACACCATGGGTGAGTGATACACAAGAGCCTTTTGCAGGTGGTAGCCTCTAGATGAAAGCCAGCTTGTGTGGCCTCATCAAAGGTCTTGCCCACGTCAGCAACTAGCAACCCGGGTGGCATGGCAGCCGGGATTTCAGTGGTACCAGTACTGCTGGATCTGGTCTAGGAGGTGGGGTGCTCCCTGGGTGGTGGCTCCTGGCAGCTTCCACTGCCAAGTCAATTGCTAAACATTTATCCTACCTGGTCCACAACTAGGAAAGTTTCATGAGGAACTATGGGATGCACTTTCTGCGAAGCACAATACACACCTAAATGCCTAGGGGAAAAAAAAAAAAAAGAAATAAATCTTGTTTCACAGGGAAACAATTGAATGTGTCTATTTATTCCCTGCCAATGTCAAACACAACTCAAAGCCAGATGTTAAAATAAAATGGCCTGATTTTTACTTTGTGCTGATTTGGTCAAAAATAAAACCCCTTAAAAACAACAAAAAACTGCACAGCTCTGGAACAACAAACCAGATCGGTACGGAAGAACAAAAAAGTTGGTACAAACTGATAGCATCTGAATTTGTTTCTTTTAATAGATAAATGTCTGTGATTATCACAAAAGGGGCAGAACCAGCAGTTTCACTGAAGAGTCCTCGACTGAAGGGTCCTCACTTTCTCCCTAGGCTTGCACAAATTAAATGACTGCAAGGCTGGCTCAGCTGCTTGCCTTGCCAGCAGGACACTGAGGGATGGCTGGGAAATGATGATCTTGGTTATGGATGGGGAGAGGGAGAGCTGTGCCTGGATACTGGCTGTGATTGCGATGCTGTAGCTTGAAAGCGTGCCAAAGGCAGGCATACCTTTATCACAATGGAGCAGATAAAAATATTCATTACACCTGAAATCTCAGAGCTGTCTCAAATAACTGTGTCTTTAAATGAATTTAAAACATCTCTAAGGTGGTTTCTGTGGGTCCAGTTGCCCAGGGTACCATGCAACCTTGGGTGAAGCAGGTACTTGGGGGCAACCTGTATCTTAATCACTCATTTAAATGAATAAGAAAATAAAATGGAAATGGAAAGAACAAGGTAAAGAAGTTCCACTTTGGTTATTACTCTGATGCACAGCACTGAGTTCAGTACTTGCTGCTTTCTCATCTGGATCCATCTCCAAATGAGGTGTTTCAAACCACGGTAGCTACCCTTGCGAATTAACTAAGCAAGTTGCATATTGAAAACTGAATGCAGAAGTGAAGCGGAAGCTATGAAATGCTGTTAAAGCTTATTCTGAAAGACTCACACACACAAACGGCAATCACTGGACAACACAGGATGGTGCTGAGAGGTGCAATGAGCACTGGGGCCTCAGTGAGGGGGTTGGGCTCTAGCTTTACAGACGTAACTGGCGAGGACACACTCCAATTCTCCAGAAGAAAGTGTCATCTGTGAACTAATACTTGAGAATAACTAATACCTGAGAAAAAGTTTCCTATTCCACCAACTTCATTTCCATTTAGCATCACCTCTACTCAAAGCTGTACTTTCTCTTCCCAGCTCACCAACACCGTCCAGCTGCTTGCAGCAGACTGCTCATCGGCCCCAGTCTGCCAACATTTGTGAGTTTTCTACCTAGTTTCAGCTTCCTCCATGTAGCACTCTTCCCACTCAATAATGTGAAAATCCACATTTGCATCTGCCTTTAATGCCTTCCTCAACACATGGGCATTTCTTCAAGTCAGCTATTTTGCTAGGGCAGGTAAAAAGCTCTATGTCTTCCTAATTCCTCCTCTTTCTTGTCCCGCACCGAGACTTTCCTAAACGATCCACCCTTTGCTTATCCTCTTAATGACCACCTTCCTACCTGTATTTTTGAAATATAAGCTGTTTCCGAGCTGGCCCCTACACCCCTATCTCCACTGCCCTCCGACATACCGGGCTGGCCGAAGCACAGGCGCTCATTTCTCCACAGTCCTCCCTTGTAACCTCAGTGTCCTCCTGACAAAAGCACAACACTCATGAAAATCCAAGCTGAGAAACATGGGCCTAAAGCAGGTTATTTAACCCTTCTATGCCAGAAAAGACCAATACTCTCAAATAACCATTAAGCTTGTTATATCCCCTTTAGAGAGTTCAGACTTCACGTCTTGGCAAACCAGTCTTTTTAAGACAATCTGCAGTGGGCCCTCAGCTTATTAACTGCTCTAGAGAGTCTTGGCCTGGAGATGGCAAAGCTTTTGATGACCAGTAGGAACAAAATCACTCCTGCTGAAAAAATAAGAAGTTCAAAACAAAGGCTATTAGAATATAACTTCTTTATTTTTTTGTCATCTTCTATTTGTGATGGATCAGAAAAGGCCTTGTTATTCCTGTATATATCACCCTTCAGAGACAAACAGGATTCAGGCCTGAAAAGACCACAAGACAGCAGAAGACAAAGGCATCTGTCTTCCTAAGATGGATATAAGAGACGAGGTACCTATTTGTCAGAAGTTTCTCCTTCTGCGAGACCGAAGCAGACACCTCCTCTGCCCAGTGGCCCTTGTAGGCTGCTTGCCATCAGCACTCCATCCCTTCACAAACCATCCTTTTTTATAAATGGCCACATCTGAGCCTGCTTTTGACACCTGGGGGAACCCATCTTTTTATCCCATCAGTTGTTGGCGCTTGCTCTTCAGGAAACTGAGCTCTCGTCCATTCTGCAAGCCTCAGTCCTATCTTGGCTTTCCCCGCTTCTCTTTTTCCCCTGATTTTATTTAACAACCTTTTCCCCAGACCCCATATGCCACAGCAGCTCATTCCTCGATGCACACACGCACCTTCTCCAGCATGAACCCAGCTGCTGCTGCACCCTGCTGTCACTGCCCATAGGGAAGTGCTGAGTACAGCTGGATTTCCAAAAGCAATGGTAAATTGTGCCGAGAAATGGCATAGCTTAGCAGCACCTTCCAGCACTCATAATGAAAAACAATACAGAAATTGGTGAGGCCTAAAAGATTAAAAAAAAAAATAAAAATCTCTGTATCAAAGCCCTAATAACTCTCAGGAGATGGCCCTGGCTTTTTTTGCCATGCTGAGTAATAGAGATGCAGAAAAGTATGAGTGGTCATCTCAGGCACAGCACAGGAGAGGCAGTTATGATCTTGAGATTAAGAGACTTCATTCAAAGGGACAAATAAAGTAATGAATTAAAGTATCCTGGTGGCAAAAGGGCTATTACACATGAAATAAACAACTTTAATGAGGTTGTAACCCTAGATTTATAGTCTCATCTCCATGCGCAGGACTTCAGGTGCGTAACTCCATTAGCACTAATGGGACGTGCACAATTAAAGCCCCACACACCAAGATGAGACTGCTGCTATTAAAATCAGCCACAAACAAGCTTCAGAGAGGTTCTCCCATTTAGCTCAGCAGAGCGATCCAAAAGAGAGATTCTCATTTGTAGCTGATCTGATCACTTTGCAAAGTGGTCAAGTATGAGCACTTGCTGTGAATTCTTTTTATGGTGGATATAAGTTGGTGGATAGTCCGTACTTTTTTAGCTCCGATGTTACTCCTGTCCCTGTACATTTTATGGGACATCCACTATCCTCTGCTGGGAACAGGCTCCTGCTCTCCAGGAACGGTCAGTAAAACTCTTTACTTCAGTCACCGTCACCTCTCACTTTCAAAGTGGGGAGGAAGCAGCACAGACTTCCCACCCTAGACGTACCGAAACCTCTCACCTCCCTCCCTACTCGCTGGCATGTTGTGGGGAGCAAAGCACAGGCTGAGCAGGGTGGCTCAGCTCAAAGATGCAGCGTATTTTCCCTGCAGGGATCTCAGACCGAAGGCTGTCTATACTATGCATGGCAGAGCACAAAAATACTCCAGCTAGTTGGGATACCACAGCAGTCCAGTGAGGTGAGTTATCCCAGGCAAAGATTCATCCCACTGATCCCAAAGCCAGCTCTGGTCTGGCCCATGCCCTGGCATGGCAGTATTTAGCTCTGAAACAAAAACACCTCTGGGAATTCAAAACCAACATGAAACAGCATTGAAGATACTCTAGACTCTCATGTGGCCAAAAAAAAAATTGCCTAGCACATACAAAATACAGGACAAAATAACTCTGTGTTTTAAATCTGTAAATGTCTCACTTGTACTTAGGAGCAGAGCACATATTACTATGCCCGAGTGACAACACGCCAGCTGAGACCCTGAGATGCTGCTTGTTTACCTGCTATTTAATAGTGGCACCAGGCAGCAATCACCATTGGAAAAGGGTAGCAGCTTATATTATCGGGTTTTTTAGCAAGCAATGCAGACAATATTCTTGGAATGGCTTTCTTGCCAGAAAGTGGTAAAAGCTATTTAAATCTGAATAACACCACAGCGTATCTGAGTGATGGAATAAGATGCAGAGGCTGCAAGCAGAACTACAATGATAAAACATTAAATACCAATATAACTTTAGATATTATATTATGCTCTCCTGAGAGTTGTAATTCTTCAGATATATGAAGCATTCAGAAAAATGGAATTGAACCCTTCATCACACAATTTTTTTCTACAATATTAAAAATGTAATTTTACCAGAAGCCATCAAGACTCCTATGTTCTTAATATATTTAAAGATTTTTACAAGCGAATGTTAAAACTGACTGAAATGCCATACACATTCTTGGTCACACTTAAGTCTGGTCTGAAAGCTATTCACTTTAGTTTTGCATTGTAATGTCTATATTCTTGTATTCTTAATACTCACAGATGTCAACAGCACAAAATTCTGACATCATTCCTGAAAAGTCCATGTTCACATAGAATCCAACTGTTTTACCATCAGCTTTAGTGGCAGTAGGCTTAAGCCCAGAAGTCTTAAATCTGATAGACATTAAAGATGGAGAAAATTTACTGGTTAATCTAATTCAGCTAGCGCAAGAACATTCTCTACAAGGCCAAGGTTATTAATGGCAGCACAAGTAGCTGCATTTATGCAGAGGCTACTTAACATTTTCCATTGTAACACTCTGCTTCAGGATAACTTTGAACAATTCAGGCTAAACATTCCTGATGTTAGCTGTCTGACTAATAGGATCTTTTTTGGGAAGCTTTTGCTCAAGGGATTCAGCTATTTCCAAGACTGAGGTTACAGAAAAGAACAGGAAAAAAAAAAAAAGAGAGAGAGAGAGAGAGAAAAACTACTGTTTCACATGAAAAGCTCTGGTACTTCCATAAAGTAAAACAAGGGTTTTGATCATCACCCTCCTGAAAATTCAAAGAATGACCAAGGATGAAGGCTGAAAAAGAGCAGAGAAAATGGCTGAAAATAAATAATGTGATAAGCTAATTACAGAATTAAGAGAGAGAAGAAAGCAGGTGCTAAGAGGCTAGGCAGAACAACCTTGTCTGGCTCGTAGGGTTACAAGGCTAGGAGTGTTCATCACATCTGTGCATTTTGGCCTCAACACTGCTTTGCTGTTTGGCAAGCAGCAAGGCCCATTAACACCTCTCTGCTGTCAGGTACACATAGCAGGTAACTGCATTGTGCTGCTGCTTTCCGCTCTTTTAGCTCTGAGAGAGGGTAACTCTGCTTCCAATACACCCTCAAAATACAGTTGGCATGGCAGTCTACACAGATCCATACAATACAATCTGCTTTACTGAACTTTGGAAATCTGAGCCCTCAAGAGACAGGAAAAACCTGAATTGTCAGTGCAGACTTCATCCAGTTACTCGGCACACAATCTTTTAATGGCCTAATCATGTACTATTTTCTCCGTAAGATGTAATAATCAGGCAATTATACTTAGATACTCCAAATGATATCAAGGGCCCGCTAAGCATGAGCTGGATTGAGCTCATGAAGCACTTTAAATGCATGTGACAGACATGGCATCTGTCTTGAGGAGCTTACACTCCCAAAATACAAAAGAGATAGAATTGCTGCTTATTGCACTGGAGGAGTGAAGCGCTGGAATTCAAGGACCTGCTCAGGGCATTTATCCAGATCCACGGTATCCAGACACTGACAAGCAGTTGTGAATGGTGAAGCAGCTCGTATGTTTCATATCAAAGAGAGCTGCTCTTTATATAAGGAAGTTTTTCACCTATGTCTACCAACATCACTACTTACTCCAGCAACAGGAGTGGCAACTTCACAGCTATGGCCTGGGTGGCAGGCAGAGGTGGTGGCAAGCAGAGCTTGGGCCACAAGACAGGGACAAGCTTCTCTCCAGGCATGGTGGTTTCTTCCCTTGGGACTGCTCAGCCCATAGCCCAGGTCCCCTTTCGCCTCCTTCAGCGAGGAAAGCCCTCCTACGTTTTGTAGGAGAAAAGCAAAGCTCCAGCTGTCCCAAGAGAGGAAGCAGCAGCGGCTTATGAAGGGGATGAGAAATTTCAGACAGATGCCAAATTGGCACTTTAGTCACTTAAGATAGCTGAAAAGTACCATAAATATATAAAAGGAGGCTCTTCTAATAATGTTGTGATCTAATGAAAATTCTTATGACTTAAGAACTGTTCACACCAACCAATGCTATAGGATTTGACTTTTACGCCAGTGTGTGCAATTTGCAGACAACCACAATCTAGCCACTTCATGTCCACGTAACTGGTTTCGTGCTCGATTCAGAAGCCTCTTTTCTCCTCATAAATCATCTTATTTCCCTTCTACAGATATACAAAATTAAGAGGTCTGGGTATCCTTCCCAAGTAGAAATTTTGCTTTGAGAATGGAGATTCATTAAATATTCTCTGAGGTCTTATGAAAATCAGTTAGCGAACGGGAGAGTTTTTCATTTCCAAGTAGCTTGTTCAACTGCAATCTATGTTATCTGCCCCAGGATGGGTGCTGGTGGCACATGTGAACCCAGCTCTGCACAGGTTCTTCTTCACACACACACGCACGCTGTACTACCCACAGCCATCGGTATCAGCATAAATGAAGGGTCACATTGAGCTTTTCTAAAGAAACAGAGCTTACGCAGTTATGCAGTCTCTTAACTCCACTCTGATAACTTCTAGACTCATTGGCCAAGTCCAAGGAGCTGACAGATCAGTGGTGGGCTGAGTGGCCAAGGTGCCAGAGCAGACCTGCACGACGTGCAGCCCACGAGAGGCTGGGAGCCACTGGCACAGCTGCCAGGAGCCAGGCAGAGCGCTGGACCGGCACACACTCAAAAGAGGGAGAGTCAGAAGCTCCTGGGGGGGAGCTGAAGTTGTGGCAGTTGTGCGTAGGAGTCATTGTGAACAGCTATTTGTGGTTGAACTAAAAAGACCAAGAAACCACAAGAAACCAAGTCCATGACTGCTTGTGCTCACATATGTAACTGTAGAAAGTGCTCTTCTGTAAACTGAAAGGGTTTTTTTCCCCTAATTGTATTAGTCTTAGATAGTCTTAGAACATGACTTCAGGAGTCACATTAAAAAAGATTAAATTGAGTATGACCTTGTAGGCCATATAAACAAGTTGTTAACATCGTTGAAGCTCGTAATTGCTCATCTTTTCGGAAACTAGTGTTTTCATAGCTAGTAACAATGGATTTGCCTGACTACTCTTATGTTAAATGTTACAGCAATTAATATGACCATGCTTTTTTTGCTAAAAATAAATAAATCTGTGTGGAAGTCACGCATTTGGTCCAAAGCAGAAATCACTCAAGTGTTACAACCTGTTCTAAGATAGACTAGCCTTGATCATCACATCACTTCTTCTCCCAAAATATATAAATTGGTCATTATTGCTTAGACTTCACTTTCAGGCGTGTTTATTACCACATCTTGAAACAGGCAGCTGGTGCATTCCAGTTACATAATACGTTTTCCTGCCTTAGATGCAATCAGCAAGCTAATAATTAAATTTGCTAATGTTAAAGAAGCCAAGTGGAAGATTTGGGAATAAAAAAAATAACTAATTCTGTGGCAGTCAAAACCTACTTTAAACCCTTTGATTTGTTTTCAAACATCAGGATACACAAGCCAGAAAACACTGCGCATAGATGAGACCCCTGAATCTTTCAATCAGCTTTCAACTTTCTAACCTGTTGGATACGACTCTCCATCAGTTTTGCTGAGATACAAGAGATGAAATCACACACTGAATGATGAAAACAGGACATATTTTTTTACATATAACACTAAGTTTGTATTGTTCAAATCCAGAAAAAGAAAAAAAAAAGATCACAAGCTTGACGTATTGTATGATAGTTAAGGAACACCACTGTCAGTAATGGTAAGAGATGAATAAATCGATCATTTAAACCAGAATGGAAATCCTTGTTGCACACATTCTTTTCATCTTATAAAGCTTTTGAAGTCTTTAGCTGTGTTTCTGCTGGATAAATACATTGCTATCCTTCCTTGTTTATTTTACTGCCATCCTAATGCCTTTTAATATCATTGTAAAATGGATCTAGCCATTTTTCTTCACATATGTTTGCTTTAATTGAAATAAGACATTAACTTTTCTCTCACTAAGGAGCCTTTTGCCAAAGCTGTTGTTTTTAAAAGACATCCTCTCCAGCTCTGTGCAATTCGCTACCACACAGCATATGATGAGTTGTGTCAACAGCAATCTGTTCTGTCAATTGAAGGATCAAAAAATAAAACACAGGCCGAACTTTGTATAAATCTCCTTCCAGTTGTAAAACTGATATGAAAAGCTTCTGAATCACTCCCTCTTGTCCAGTCCCAAGGAGCTGCACCACCACCTCCTGAGCAGTGCCAACGCATTCAGTCCTCTGCAGCTGAAGACCAGGGGCATGAGAAAGTTGAACTCGGGACCACACTTGACACCTGAGCAATTGAAACTTCCACCATGAATTTCATGTTCAAATCACAGAATTTAAAGCATCTTCCCAACTGCAGACAAAGCTTTCCAGAAGAATTCATGGAAAAGTAAAGCACATAATGACAGAAGGCATTGGATTTAGAGCAGTACGCTCTTCTTGCTTAAAAATCAAGAAGTTGTGGGCAAAATCTGAAGAAAATTAAAAGGAAGCATAATTTCCAGGTGAGGAAAATACACAGGTATGGAAAGTCATGAGGGACATCTCTCTCACAGTAGGGCTGGCAAACTGGATGAGCAGCAGTTCTACAGAGAGCAATTCAATTCCTCTGACTGCATACATATTTCGGCTGGTGGTATTATTTGCATCACCACCTCCAAAGGACTTCTTAGCAGAGCACTGGGAGTCCTTTGACTATCAAGTGAGAACCATTAAATAGTGCTTGCTTCTTAAAGAGGTCTCAGATTGTCACCAGTGATTTGTCACATCAGAGATTTGTCAGAAGGCAAAAAATCAGGCAATACTGACCAACAAGAAGATTAATGAGTGACTCTGTGCTCTGAAATTTGCGAGAGCATAAAGACAAAGACATCACATGTTCTTTACAAGTGTTACTGGTTGCCACTGCCAAGCCCATCCAACGCCTTTGTTAGCACCTAAAAGGATATCTGCAGCCTCACCCAGACTTTCTCTACTCTCTGCTCTGTGCAGCTGTTTACATCTGCACAAACACTACCCATTCTTACCTGGTAGTACCTTATACTCACACTGTTCAGCTCTGCACAGAAGTCCAAACTTTGACAGGATGCAGAGGAGCAGAAATTCAGCCTCTAAAATGTTTTAAGCATTTGGGGGAGCATCATGTGGAGCTGCGAAGAAAAAGGACATGATAATCTGTGTAGAAGGAGCAAAAGCACCCAGGTTTCCTCCATGTGGGTAGTCAGCGGCAGAATGCTTACAGTTTAGATGGAGCTTGGTTCAACTTTGAGAACACCAAAAGAAGAATGGAAATAGTGCATCATATCTTCATGTCGAGATAAGGGCACACCAAGTATGTTTGGATTACTGAAAACCTGTCCCATTTAGTTTCATTTTCCTTAAATATTAATGTTAAAAGACTGGTCTCTGACAATAACTGTGGCAGTTAACTATATCTGAGGAATTGCACTTGTTTTTTTAGTTAAGCAAGTAATGGTCCAAAGTTTAGCATTCTTTCCTATCGCCTCTCCCGAAGATAACCTCAGGGCTGTCAGTATAACCAGACACATTTCAGACTGTTAGAAAGGCTCAGAGATGAACCCATTCCACTTTGCATTATGACTGAGTAGGAGCATGCACCATCCATTACTGTGACTCCTCAGGGAGAGCGTTACCTCAAACTACAAAAGCACTACCTTTCTATTTATGCAACACCAAGTTGCATCCACCACACCTTACACCAGCAAAGCCCTTACGTTTTGTCTACGCGTGAAAAGGGAGTTGGGACAGAGGACTGCACCCTCCCATAAGGTGGCAGTCATGGCACTACGGCCAAGCCAGTGCTATGATTAAGGGAGATAGCACTTCACATCCCACATAGGCTCAAATTACCGGTACAATTAGAGCATCTTACAAGGAGCAATGGAACAGAGACAGTAAACATCACAGCAAAATTGGAGCTGTACTGGTGAAGATGCCAAGTATCAACCAACTAGAAGAAATACTGTTTTTCTTCAGCATCAAAACTAAAATAATCATCCCCTTTTTTCTCCTTTCAATCGTCACTTTTGAAAGACTTGCGCAACATCTAGTTTAGAAGACTTGCCTGTAAGACTCATGCCAATTAGAGCTGGATTCCAAAGTAACATTTTATCTTACAAGGATTATTAGTAACGCACCAGTAAGAAAGAATTACAAAACAGTTATCTCAACACAAATCTGCATGGTTAGGAGTACGGTAGGAGAGACAATGGCTAGATGTGGACTATGTGTATAACTAATGACTGCAGGGAAGGTTTTCCCTTACATGCACATTTTGTCTCCCATGCGCATACACGTTACCTGTGGACACATGATGGAGTTGGAACCATGGGGCAGAAGCCTTGCTTTCCTCCGCAATGACAATGGGTAAGCTGACCAAAAAGAAGTTCTAACTTGTTTCGAGGTGATTTTTGAAGACTCTAATGTCACTACAGTTTTATCAGTATACAGAAGAGCTTTTCACAGCCAAGGAAGGTGAAAAAATAGGTAGTCCTATAATAATTAAGAAATGGAAAGGGCATGTCTTACAGTGAGTGAGCTGCCAGCTCATTCACATTAGGGAGAGAACACGTAAAAGCAAAATTCCAGGAATACAGATAGTGGGGAAAGCTTACACCAAATCCAGAATGGAGACACAGCCCCACCCCTTTTAGTTCCTAATCTCTACAGCTGTTGATTCTCATTTACAGACCAACAGCTTCAACTGACTCCACCTCCTTTGCTCAGGGAGGCTTCCACTAATTATTTCCACCATGACAGAACACCAAACTGTGATTCAGAACAGAACAGCCAAATCATCTCCAAAGTCTACTTACACCTCAACTACTTTTGTATCTCATTCACCTGTCTGACTCAGATCCATACTTTTAGAAGCCACAAATCTCTACTGAAGTCTTCCATATTTCTTCACGGTCTTTAATTGACATTTAGCACATTCAATCTAGCTATATAAAATTCACTGATCTTGTTAAACTCCAGCACAGCAGAATATTACTGCCCTCTTTCTCACATTTACATCCTCAATCGTAAAGACCTAATTTAAACCATAAAGCTTGTTTTTAACCTATTCCGAGTATTTACTTTGCTAACACTTCCTTTGCAGACCTTCTAGTATGTACAATGTTACTGCTGCTTCCTTCTATAGACAGTCACTACAGAGTGAGTCTTCTGTTCCCAGTTATCCAGAAGATCATTTTTTTCCTATCTCAAATATCTCATCTTAGGCTAATTATCTGCTCCTACTTCTGTTCCCCAGTGGTTATTTTGGTCCTTCAGAAAATCAGAAAATTAACATGGTTTGAACCTTATTTTGGTCCTTCAGAAAATCAGAAAATTAACATGGTTTGAACCTTATTTGTATAGGAAATGAAACTCAATCATGTGGCACTGTAGCAGGATACTTAACTAATCTTTGATTTCAGAGAAGTTCACTGTATGAAAGCTAGAACAAAGGTGCCCAAAGTTTCCAAGGCAAAAGATCAGACTGGCAATTTGCCAGATATGTGAGGGTTGAACAAAATTTGCATCCATATTTAGATAAATACTGCAATCACTATAGTTTAGGCTGGAAAAGAATAAGTTCTTGGTCTAACCCTCAGTTTTCACACACTTTTGACTTTCCAAAACATTCACCTTAGAGGCTGAAATATTCCATGCTAGGTCCATATTTAGAGGATGTTATTTATTTTAAAAGATCAAACCACACTCCTTCAGCCATTTTAGGCTCTCAGAACTCGTAACACATGACATGCAAGAAAGAACTCAAGGGAAAAAAAAAATATCAATGACAGTAACATGTGAGAATTGCCATGTACTAAACCTTTAAATTAACATTCTTGTTAAAAAGATATGCCCAAGTTCAGGAATAAAGGCACACGCAGATGGCAAAGTTAATGCAGAATAGGTATGGTGTCCATTTAAACCACATTAGCTGCTCCAGGCTAGCTACTTCTAGTTTCTGTCATGAAGACTTCAGCAGCATCACTGGATTTCAATCCAGTTGGTGGTGGCAACAAAAAATGGGAACACAGCTTAGCATGATATGGTGGGGATCAGTCTCCACATAACACTAGTTTTGCATGTTCCAAATGTGAAGCCAGTTAAATATTTGTGATATGGAAGGTCCCTCACACCAGGCTGCCCAAACAGATTAAAATAGAAATGAGCAACTGCTCCAAGTGACTAGCACATTATGATTGTAAGTTCTCAACCAAAACTGGGAAATCTTAAATTTCTTCTGTGAAGTCAGCTATACTGAACATTTGTAATAATTTGTTTTTCTTTCAGATTCCAAGTTAAATAAAACCTGTATTATTTGCTATGACTAAATATGAATAACAGCCAAACATTTAGAAAACCTGAGTGACCACAGAAAATTCCAGTCCAATAGGGCCAACAAACAAGGAAATACTAAAATATTGTTAAAATTTGCCTTTATTTTTCTTACAGGAGAATTCTATACAAACCAAGCTGACTCTGTTTTACAAGACTCTTTTCCCAATATACTAAATTTTCAAGAGGATCATGAACAGCATAAAACTGTAAATAACTTTTCCTGTTGAGGGCTACAGTACAGTTTCTTCAGTTGTTGTAATCTTGGAGAGCCTGAGCCATGAAAAGCTTGCCCAGGTTCTGTGCATTAAACTCCTTAATATTCTGGCAGTAGGTATTAATTTGACCTGTAAATAGGAAAGAAGAATAAACTGTTGTCAGTTTTGAAATTCAGAAAGACAACCTAGAACATTGTTTATAAAAAGCCAAACGTATGTGAATCAGTCAGGATTTATACAGAGAAGCAACCAAAACAGTTCAACTACTCTACACTTAGGTATTTTACACCTTTTCAGTATTCCCAAATAGGTTTGGGAAGAAGAAGAAACTAAATTAGCAGAATAGGTAAACTGCTATGCTCAAAAACCCCTTAATTTTCCTACAATTCTATTATGTACAATTTCTCAAAAGACATGTGACAATAAAAAAGAATCAACAATTCTTGTTGCTGTAGTGGAAGCTTAATCACAGTAATTGTTCGATTTAGTTGCTCTAAAAATACTATGAGATTGAATTTCAATTCTGTTTTTATGCATCTGCTGTCCCTATTAAAATATATGTAACAAATATTTTTCGGTAGCAGATTGAAAATTGTGGTACTCCTGTTTGACACTTTGCTAGCCTTTTTTTCCATCAATATTTCACTTTATTAGCTATTTCAAAAATCATCAGAGTATGAAGGCTTGTCAGTGCTTTACAAGCAAATGTGCCCATCAAAACATTTTTATACACATATTGCTATACTGTTACAAGTTATTTCCCTTGTTAGCTAGGAATAGCAAAACATGAAGCCACTTTAATCAAAATTAAGACTGTTTAGAAGGCCAATAAACTCTCAATTTAATGCTCTATTTGAAAAGTTTTTAAATGCCTCAGAGACAAAAGAGCTAGACTTTTATTCTTTATCCACAAACTTTACCTCATCTAAGTTGAAGTGGATGCTTTCAATTCTTCCCCTGACTATGGTAAAAGAACAAAGAGAGTGCTTTGGCTTAAAAACTGTTTTTTCCTTTAAGTATAATAGTTTTTGATTCCTCCTCTCAAAAGAGATGATTCATCCTAAGCTATCACCTTCATAAAACACACATGTACACACATACACAGTTCCATTGCATTTTTAAGCTATGCTAAAGCTGAATGTTTAAATACTTTAATGCTGCTCGAATTCATTAACTGGTAAAAACTATCAAAACAATAGTTTTTTTGAAAGACTCTGCAAGGAATAATAAATCAAAAATATTTTTTCTTCTACAAGCAGTACTTATTAGCAATATGAAAAAATATTACTATTAAAATAATAATCTCTTGGTCACTCCAAAATTTAAGAGTGGTAGTTCAAATTAAGTTTTTTTTTTTCTTTTTTTAAATGTCAAATCATTCTTTTGTGCATACTAAATCACCAGGATTTCAGTTTAATTTCCTCTCAGTACAAAACAAGGTGATAGCTAACTGACCCAAAAGCCTGCTATAGTTAAACAATTTGCTTTCTCATGATGTTTTCCTAATTTAGATTACTTAGCAGGGTATCTTAGGTTTTCTGCCCTTTCTTGCTGTTGTGAGGTCCCAGGTATTTCTGCCCTTCCAGGAGGCACAGGACAGGCACCGACTTTTGTACCAAACTGTGGCTACGTACTGCAGCATACCAGAAAACTGAAGAAAATGGAGGGAGGCACACAGGTGGGACACAATGAAAAATACCTATGGTTTGTTCTCGTTTACATTTTAATGCTCCTTGGGGTGCAGTGAGATGGGAACAGTTTCCCTAGAACTCTGGCCATAGAGATCAAAGAAATTATTCCAATTCAATCCCAGTGGCTTGCTTTCAAAAAATACGTATGTTCATATCAGTAACATAACTCAGTTACCTTCCTAGATGGTGTAAAATTCTTCTACGTGTGGAAGCTCACTTTCTAACAGAGGCACGGACTGCCTAATAGCAATAAGGTTGTTTTTCTTAGCTGTTTCCACACACCTCCCCTCCCCAGCAATACTTCAGACACTAGGGCTGTAGATCACAGGTTGAAACCACTGCCTTTGACCAAATGAAGGACAGTATTTGGAATACTACACCAATGCCAAAATATCACACCATAATGGCAAAGGTAATGAAAAATTAAGATGCCTTCTAAGATAACAACTGCACTTTTTCCCCCAAGGTAACATTTGTATGTGAAAAGATGAGTTGAAGAGGCTGCTAGAATGATACCTGCAATAAGGAGTGATTCCATTCTTGGAGGGGGCTGTGGTGGTTTAAAAAGTTTATTGATGTCCTCTTCAGGAAGAGGGGCTTCTCCTCGGCTTTGACGCTGTATATTTTCTTGCTGACGTCTCTGCTGGTACTGAAAATAAAGCAACAGAAACAGAATGCAACAGGACTTCCAAAGCTCTTTACCAAACCAGCAAGTATGTTTTAAAAATCATACTTACTCAATGTAATTCAGTTTATTTCAAAGAATGTAAATGCAATTCACAGTTTATTTCAACTCAATGGTAACAAGCACTCCCCCCCCCACCCCGAAGCTGGCAGAAAATTATGTGGTACTGAGGAGGTGGAGGTAATTTTTAAGATTTTTTTTTTCATAGCAATAAATACTGTATCTGATGGAAAGAATACAGCATGGTAGATAAAAGCCTCCATTTGCCCAAGGAAAAATGGAAAACAAGATTGGAATATGTAGGTATGACAAGCCATTACCTCAAGTAGTTATACAAAACCAGAAATACTCAATTTTATGCAAGTTAAAGGTCAAAACAATATTAATATGAAAGGGGAAAAGAATTTGATTAAACAAGGTATTTTAAGCCAAAAAATATTAACTCTAAACTGAGAATAAAGTGATGGCTGAAACAAAGCATAATGGTTCATTTCTCCACCCCAGTTATTTAGATATTCTGCCACTCTGATGTCATTTCTTTGTGGGTTACCAGAGGATATACCAGAGTAGCAACTTGTAGAAATTATTCTGCTATAAAAACAAAACAAAATAGATTTGTTTTCAGAGCTTCCCTTTGACATGTAGGTTACTCAAAAGTCATAAAAATTAAGGCAGACCATTTCTTCAGCTATTGGATGAACATTTGTTCTTGCAGAAGTACATACGTTCAAAAACACGTATGTGAGATTTCATACTGTATGTCACAACCAGGAATTAGTTGTAAGCTTTGTCTCACATTTGACACAAAAAAAAACACCAAAAACCAAAAAAAGCCCAACTGAATCTTTAAAATAAACAGGCCAAAGAGAACAGGGTGTTTTCTCTCACTTAAATGTATCTGTGCATAAGAGTCTGAAAACAGTTCATACTTGGGTGGCATACTCAAATGAAGTAATTTTTTTTTCCAGTAGTAGCGACAAATACATGGGTTTGGACAATGTTAAAAATAAAATCTTAAATGCCCATATTTGTAAGTGAATTGCATGTAGTTTCTTCTTTCTTCGCATTACCCCATTCACTTCTCAGCAGTCTGCCTATTATTCTCTATTGAAACGGCTTGCTCTTAATCACAATTGCTCCATTTTAAAAATTAAGTTAAGACCACTAACTATGCTGCAATGAGCCACTACTAAAGCAGCTATAGTTAGTAAAGAAATGAAGTGAGACACCATGGAACCTACTTTGCTCTGCTTTTCAAAATAAATAGATCCCTTTGTTATTAACAAAAACCTTTGAAGTGGATGCCATCCTTCTATTCAAATTAGGCAGCAAAGCAAAATAAATTTTCTGAAGATAACATGCACGAAGCTTCTATGTCCTCAGGAATTACAAAGCCAGGAGAGACCACTGATCATGTGCTGCTTCCCTAAAGTACTCCCTGTTCAAGCTACACTTTACTTAAGTGAAAAAAGTCAATTTTGATTTTAAAATAGTCAGTGATGAAGCATTTCACATGAACCACAGGTGCTCTTTTTAATAATTAGCTACTTTGTGTAGCAATACTTGCATATTTTATCTTTAAAGTGGCCTGGCCCATTTTCAGTTGGCCAATACTGAATCTTGTCATATCTCTGTCTGCTAGATTAAAGAGTTCAAGTTTATTTTTCATGCAGGTACTTCTTGAGTAAGCAAGTCACTCATTAATTTATCACGTGAAGTGAATTGCATTCACTAAGATCTGCTTTCCAGGCCTTTAAATCATTCTCATAGTGCTTTTTTCCAATTACCAGCATTCTTCTATAATGAGACACAGTATTGCTTTATCAAATGCAGCAACAGAAAATAAAGTAATACCATCTCCAAATCACAGAACAGTTGACGTTGGAAGGGACCTCTGAGGGCCAACTTGTCCAATCCCCCCTGCTCAAGCAGGGCCACCTGGAGCCAGTTTCCATACTCAGTATTCTCTGATGAGACTGTTTCGGATTTTAAAGAGGCCCTTTGGCATCAGGAACTAAAAGTAAGCATCACCTGATCAGTATCACTATCTACTGATACAAAACAGGACTAAAATGTCATTTCTGACCAGAGAACATTTCACTGTCTTTTAAATATGGACTATGTTTCTTTATTTCTAGATGCATGACTACATGTAACAGTATTAAAACATGCTTTGTTTTGGAACGGTTCGCTTGTAGTTTCAGCTCTTTCATTTCATTTACTAAACCTCTAATCCTTGTGTCCACAGCACATTTATCAATTATTTTGGTCTATAATAAATCACTAACAAACATGTAAAATAGAAAAGACCAATCCATACTACGTGTCAGCAGAAGTGAATTCATCTGATAATTCCCCACTGACTGGCACATTTTATAGATCTACTTAATGGATGTTTCTGTAAGAGTTTTATCTTGCTTCGATCCAAATCCATCTGTCTTAGATAACACCACCCAAACCATATTTTCTGGAAAAAAATCCTCTCATTCAGGTTTTCCGTGTTACCAACCTGGTGCTTCTGCTGCTGCTGTTTGCTTACATTCCTCAGGTAGGTATTGTATTTAACAATGTCTTGGCTCATCTCATCCACTCTGTCCATCAGCAGCTGCAGACTCTTCCCTAGGTGATTACTGAAATGTAAAAAACACTCAAGAAAGACTGAATTTATTAAAAAAAAATTAAACTTTAAAATTAATTTCAAGTCACTTAACCAGCACTTCTGCACTACTGGCAATTTGCAAATTTTTAAGTTCCTGGTTATCTTTGTTCATATAGTTATTTGACGATACTTTACATGGCATCTCCTCCTCTAGCATCTTTGCCACATTGCAAATACCATATTTAAGTGTTTTGGTCTTTGCAGGGAACCTCATAGTTATGAAAAAACTTGCATGAATTTACTGATATTATAGACACAGGTCAAATGTTTAAAAGAAAAAGTCTGATGCTTTTGTGACATGCAACCCTGAACAACGTTCCAAGAGATGTGTTCAAAGAGTTTGGTTTCAACTTACTGCTAGCTTTTTCAAGAATATTTAACTATCCCTCTGCAGGCATAGTTAAATATTCTTCAGAACTCCATTTCATTAACTAGTCTATCAAACCATGCCTGGGAGTTCAGCAGACATCGCCTGATCTTAGCTGTTGAGAGGGAGTGTTGTGTCCAGTCCAGCCAGCTCCACATTCCATACCATAGGCAACATGGAAGCAGCTATGCTGGGCGCGTCCAGTTCCAGTTATGCGATCTACTGCCTTGGCCAGACAGATGCAGTCTGTTAAACAACTTTTATTGTAACCATTTTTAGCAATGGATTCAGTATTTTGCAGGAACATTCACCTTAAAGTATAGCTTCCAAGTTAAAGTTTTGGAAGTTTTTAGGTTGGTGCCCATGGAGACAGTATTCATCCGAAATTGTGTTTACAGGGTAGTGCAGTAAAAGAAGGATACTTACTGCTCTCTGCTGATCCCTTTGATCAGAAGCTAGTTTGTTGGCTCTGATCTAAACAACCAGTCCTACTTGGCTGAAGACCAATGACTCAAAAAACTCCATCCTGCTCCTCCTCAACTGAAATCCACTACTATTCATGAGAAGTTCTTTCAAATAAAAAATGTGATTCTGTGTCAGAATCATATCCTCCAGTCACTACTTCTCCACGTTATCTCAGATTCTTTCTGCCTTTTACAATGCATTCCCACCATCCTGCAACCTATGGACTGGGGAAACTCTAACTGGAAGAGACAGGCATGAAGTGAAAACGGAACCACATACGTGATACTATGCACATGCCTTTTTAAGTGTAAATTATTCCCCAAATCCATAGAACTCATAGGTGGAGACAGAAGCTGCTAACATACTGAGGCACTAGAGGATACCTGCTGAGAACACAGCTAAAGACACCCTCATGTCCGAGTACTAGGACAGCTATTTCACTAGCTCAGCTGCCTGCCCACTGAACAAAAGGCTGTATCAGTAACTTCAGACCACAATTTATTTACAAGCCATAGTTTTAAATCTCAGTCGTATACAGGGGCAGATGGCGAGGAGGACTTCAGCTACACAGCAGCAAGAAAGGCGCCACTATAATAATTATTTTTAAACTTCTTGGGGTTTTTTTGGTTGAACATTTCAAGCACTTGATATTTAGAACTGTGGAACATTGCCATGGCTAGGGGTGCGCATATTTTCAGTTTTTTATAGAGTTTATATTATACAGAGTTAGTGTTAGAACTGGGTATTATCAGAAATGCCTATGTAGGTACACACTAATAGCCTTGCAGGGTATGTGGACATCAGGAATACGTAATTATTTTACAGATAGTGTCCATATGAAATACAGCTGGTTATAAAGAATGATTTTATGTGAATCTTTTTGGGACCAGCTTAGTACAGTAGAACACAGAAACAGAGAGTTATTGTTAGAAGTTGCAGTAATACGGTGTTTGCTCTCATTGTCAGGGAAACAAAAAGCTAAAAACAGATAACTTAAACAGATGTGAACTGAGACATGAAGTGATAAGTAACCTGCAAATACAGGACCAGCTTTTTCCTCAGTTCTCATTTGGTTGATATCCTTTTTTGCTCCATCTCTTTAAAAAATAGAAAGACCAATAGGAAGTAATTTGTAAAAATGTATATATACAACTTTTAAGCAAGTTATATTCAGCTGAAGTTTATTCTGGTGAGATTTAGGAAGTTAAATCACATTGCTCAGGCCCATAAGACGCACCATAGACTTAGTTAGCCCAAAGGATCTTTTAGGCACCTCTTCACATTGTGCACTCCCTTACAGCAGATCTCAAAGATCACACTGCTAGGTATGCAAATGCACCCTACGCGTCAATGGAACTACAGAAATGAAAATTTAAAAAAATTAAAGAAAAAAAAAGTCTCAGTAAATGCTGCTCACATCCCCATCAAGACTCACTTTCCTACAAGGTTCTGTTATAGTCAAATATAGTCAACATGGAGCACAGCAGCACTTGCATTCGTTGTCATTCTGAGGGCATAGGTAATAAAGAAACCGCACTTTCAATGGATGCATTTCAGTCAGTTGATTCAGCGAAAGACTCAATTAAATCAAGTTTACATGTAGATTAGCAAGCAGTGTAGACCAACAGGAACGGATCTATAAAGCAAAACAGCTGGTGCTGAAAAACCAGTGTCCACGCTACATGTGTTTCAGGGAGGTTTCTTATCACTAGTTCTGATGTGGTCCAGTGAGCAGAAAGCCCGTTAGTGGCTGAAGCACAGCAGACATCCTCCTAAAGCCTATTTTCAGTTTAGTTTCATCTGAAACAAGTCAGGTCTGGGATCACCCAGTGATGATGATCTGAGCACACTCTTGAATTGATCTAAAAGACATAGCTCCACCTTAAGATAGCACCAGGAGACCACCACACCTCAGCTATCGGTGAATATTTGCGGTAGAAAGATCAACTGCAGAACTGCTATCATACTAAGCATCAGAAAGTCTGCACATGGGGACTGTGTTCTCTTTTGGGGAGAAATATAGATAATAAAAGGGGAAAAACCAGAATAGAGCTCCTCCTGCCGTTAGGACAGTCAAAAAATGTCATGTGGATTCTTACACATCTAATTAAGAAACAGTCTAAAGAGAGCACTCCTTCACCAGAATTGTTATTGAGATCACCCACTTGTAGTGAGTGACTTGTAAAAGTTCCAGAAATTTATAATTTGAGACTTATCTGTGTAGCTTGGATTACATAATCAAAAATGCTTAAAAAGGACAAACACATACAAACTGTAAAACAGAAACTGTCAAAGCCTGTTTAGGAAAAAAACAGACTAGAAAGTATAGCCTGCAAAGCAATTTCTCGTGCTGTGCATTTTTTCTGTAACAGCCTTATACTTGATGGAGTATAATCCTTCACCCAAAAGGGCAGATATGAAATCAAGTTCTTGACACACGGATTACTTCTGATTCCTTCTTTAACAATTATCAAATACCAAGGTCAAACAGCTCTGAAGGTGAGAAGTAGAAATCTGTGAACAGAGTAGCCTAATCTCCAGATAACAGTCATGGGCCTTTCTGTCTTGTTCTTCCCGCTGGTGAGCCTTGCATTTAGCACTGTTACGGTCTAGTATCCACAAAAGGAGAAAGCAACTATACATTAACTAAACTCACAGATCACTCGCTACACGAGGGCACTCTGTTAGGATACAGATCTGGCTAAGAGACCCGAATGCAAGCCTCCCTCTTCCTGAGGGAATGCTTGTACCACGAGAGCCTCCCTTTGCAGATATATTTTAAGGAGAGCAAAGGTGCAGTTTGCTGTTGCCAGCAAAGCCAGTTTAAGAGGTTCCAGCATTAGCATCTTCCTGCCTCTCCCTCCCTCTTTGCCCAAGGATTACAGC
This sequence comes from Cariama cristata, assembly GCF_000690535.1. Lineage (NCBI taxonomy): Eukaryota > Metazoa > Chordata > Aves > Cariamiformes > Cariamidae > Cariama > Cariama cristata. Next base: position 78,674 of record NW_009624790.1, on the reverse strand, counting down.
ACTCTCAGCTGTATGGATTCAGCTGTTTGCGTGGGCACACTTCAAACTCTTTCAATGAAACAGTCTACTGTAAATGCAAAACCACCCTCTGTTGGGGTTTCTTTTTTTTTTTTTTTAGGGAGGCTGAGGGAAAGGCTGGAAGGGAAGAGTGGGAGCCTGACTTTTTCCACCAGACTATTCCACAAAGCTATTTGTACAGCCATATTCTGAAACAGATGAGAGAATAAAAATCTTTGAGGGTGGGAGGGGTGTAGACATGAAATGGGGGTAGTGGGGAGGAATGATGAAAGCAGCTGGGGCTGGAACCTCAAACTGGCTCCGCTTCTGTAGGAATCATAATGGGGAACTACACATGAAGCCCACATTTACTTCAGCATCTTTAATAAAGAAAGGACTCCAGATACACACTTGCTAAAGGTCTGAAATACCCAAAATGCAGCCTCAAGTCAGACACCAAAGCTTCAAAGACAGGCAGCAATTCACACCCACCTCAGCTTCCCATGTCCTGCTCATTAGTTTTAGCTGTCTCTACACACAGCTTGTAGGCCTCAGCTTGCACTTTTGGCAAAGCCCACCTACCTGCGCGGGCCCGGGAGGGAGCAGAGGCACCCAGCGTTCAAGATCTGAATCACTGTGCTGGACTCGGGCACCTAATTTTTTAGTATAACAATTTTGAAAGCTGGAGGTGTCCAAAAAAGTCAGTTCCCTAAACTTGCCTACAATTGCCATAAATGGACACCCTCATTTATTTCATTTTATTTTGCTTGCACCCTGGCTAACGATGAGACCCGGGAGCAGCAAGAGGAAGCATAAGAAAATGCTGTACTTGCTGCTCAGTTTTTCCACTTCCCATCAGCTGTAGTGAGGCCCCTCTCAGAGTGATTGTTTTTTGGGAAAGGTGCCACCCTGTGCAGTGTTTCTCCTGCTAGTTGGATCAGCTTTGGGTGGACTAGAGAGGTACTGCCGGGCAAAGCGTATCTTTTTGATTAAGTATTTCTAAGGAACGTTCCCACCGCTTAGCAGAACTTGTTTACATCTCAGCCTTTCAGTCTGAGTTCAACCTGCGCTCTTTTTAAGAGGATTTTGTTTGAAAGAGATACGTTAAGTCAGGAATCTTGAGCTCCATTCCCTTTTCTACTCCGACTTTGATGTGTGCCTTTGGGCAACACATTTACCCTCTCTGTGTCAGCTTCCCCCATCTGCAAATTAGAGATTTTCATAATTATCTTAATAATCCGTTAAGCACATTGAGATTTCTGAATAAGTAGCACAATGTATAAAGGTTAATATTGTTTTCAAAAGCCAAAGTAACCCTCCTTATGTCACTTTTGTAAAAATACTGCATCTGACATTTGACGAAAAAAAAAAAGTATCTGCCAAGTAGATGTTACTGCAGTAAATGTTCAGCACATGTTTGCCTCTACTGACGCACACTATTAGAAAAATTGCTTGAGACAAATTGAGATATTATAGAACAACCCTATTATGAAGCTAGACCACAAAAAAAGCTTTTTTTAATTTAAACTAGATCATCAATAGAATAGGGAAGAGATGGGTGAGAATGGGAAAGTTGGTTGTAATTATTTCTCTTAAGATCTGGAACATTATCTGACAGGATTTTAATTCTTGACTCTCTATCAAAAGCCTGGCAGTACTCCAAGGTCTTCAAGACATTCTGGTCCTTAAGAATAGCAGGAGGATAACAGTTTGAGTAAAAGGCCTTTACTTGCTATTACTTGCTAGCCTTGTGCTATTTTGCCTTCAACTTCTTGCCCTAGAATATTCAAGTCAATTCAGATTTTACAAGAGAAACACAAATTTATGCCCAAAAAAGTAAACTACTCTATACAATTAGCACAAATGTACTTCAAAAGGAGAAAGATACTAGGGTGCAGACAAAGTACCTCAAATAGGTACGGCTTCAAACTCAGACAAGGTGGGTGGCTCAACACGTGAGAATCTCAATGAAACAAACCCTCGAGAGGAGAAGAACTATGGGTAAATAATTTCATTGCCAAAACACTGCATCAGACGATTTAAAAAGGTTCAGGGATGCTCCCAAAGCTCAAAATCCCCCCAACAAAAAACCAAACCAAACAAACAAAAAACAAAACAAAACCAAAAAAAACCAGTAGCCTTAAAGTTACTCCCAACTAATTCTACAGCAGCAAAGTTAAGTGAGAAGGATATGCACCAAAACTAAAAGTTATCTGAAATGTTTTAGCCACAACTATTCAAAGGCAAAAATAAGGAAATATGAAGTAAAAATAAAACTCCAGAATCCAGAATAGTGTGGGCTTGAACTCCCCTACTTCACGCAATATATTCTTTGACAGAGAAATCTTTGTAGTTGAATTCAGGTAAAAACTAGTTAAATAATTCAGCAGGCAGTGTAAGTCACCCTACCTCGAATAAATGAGCATTAAAATGTTTTAATTTGCCAGCTGCTGAGTTATACCAATGTAATATATAACTGAATGTAACCTGCCTGGTAACTAAAAGCAGATATCAAATATTAAGAGACACATACAAAAACTTCCAAATAAACCCACTGAATTAATTTCCAAAACTTTCTCTCCTTCAAAGCAAACTAAGCATGTTAAGTTCCTCAAATAGACCAGGTGAGACAGAAGGATGATGCCAGGAAAGTCAGTTCAGGAGACATAATTCAGAAATACCTCTGAAAACTGATGAATCTCTTGAATTAACTCCCCATTGGTGGGAAATTCTAGGCTTCAATAAGCTCAAGAAATTGCTGTCAGCATATAGGATAGCAACTGCGTAAGTTCAAAGAAACACAGTTAACTGAAAAGGCACTTTTAACCCGGTTTATCAAGAATCCAGTTCCACCTGTGTCATCAAGAATAGCACTACACTGCTCCAAGAAAACACCCACTGAAAAGAAACTGATTCACTAAGAAAAAAGTTACCCCTTTTTTTACTGTTGTGAAGGATTCCTAAACACAAATTATGAAGTTTCCTTTTTCTTTTGGTATCATGTTTTTCTTGTTCACTTCTCATGCTATTTACTGATATGAGTACCAACACAAAAACCTGTCTTGCACCAGACTATTAACACCATCATTCCAGAAAGAAAATTAATTTGTACAGCTCTTATCTTTTATCTTGAGCCAGGGCAGTGGTATGGAACAGTTGCTACCTAAGATGTAAAGCTGATGAAAAACTTCAACTGTAGTTTGTGATCTGATCAAATTAATTTCCATTTCCAGAACTGTATTGCGTGACTAGCAGCAGCCTGTTCCAGGATCCAGGGTGCTGGGTAATTCCAACCCTTTCTACAGGAGTAAACCCATAAAAACAATCAAAGGCAATGCTGTCAGGTCACCTGGAAACCTGCTGTATCCTCAGCACAGTCCTTTTCACAGTAAAGTGGCAAAGCTCATGAGGAATAACCGTCATGTCCTCTATCAGTGCCCATCCTCTCCTCAGATTGTAAGAGCTTTGTGATCTTTGATCAAGGAAAGAGTCTGACAGAAAGCCTACAGACTCAGGCAGACTGAACATCTCAGCAAAAATTCTTCACTTCGTTAACTCCAAGGTGCAAAGTCACAACCTTACTGGACAAAATCATTAACTAAGTATCTCTTGCAACATTTGTAAATTCTCTGGCAGAGTTCAACCCTATACCTGTTCTCTCTAAAAGCTGACAGATCCCTCAACACATCCACATAAGTTCAAGTAAAGAAAACGGAGCGGAAAATTTCTGCTAACTCAGGCAACATACAGACCACTAGAAATATGGACCATTAATAACAGCCTTACATGATGGGGGGGTGCGGGGGGTGCATAAAAAAGGAAAAAGAAAAGACGCCAGTAGTATTCAGCTAACTTCGTTGTCAGAGTCAGAGGGGACCAAAATCTTGGCAAACACCACCTTGATGTAAAAAGAAAGTGTTACACCCCAAAAACCTACTAGTGAATACATCCCGGTTTCTACATGCAACAAGATACTGCATCATTTTGTATATCTGGTTATTTTGGTCAGCCCAATAATAATCCAATTAACCGTACTGTGTTGTCTAAGATTTAAGCACCACCAAATTTCTGATCATATTGCTAGAGGTCATGCCTACTTTGTTATCCTGAAAATATATTTATGATAAAGTGTTACAAGAACAAAGAGTTATTCTTAGATAAAGTTGTGAGAAGATCATTCTAGAAACTATTAAACAATTTCTGACATCATGAATGCTGGCTGTCATGACAATCAGTCTGAGCATTTTTGCCAGTTTCTCAGCTAGAGGCTTTATTATTTTATTTTCAAATGTATCCTGCTACCAAAGTAGAACAAATGCAATTTATTTTTTATTAAAATAATTTACGTAATTACTTAAGGAACATTTAACAAAACCTATTTTTATTTCCAGATCTATTGGCCTTGATTTTCTGAGTGCCTGTATTATCTTGAAGAAATATACATTGCTGAAAAGATTATACACTTCAAGCAGTATAGGTATATGCGGAGTACAGACTGAATTTAGTCCTTGAATCCAACACTGTAGTTTCAACATGCAGTTTTTTTCCTTCAGCAAAAGAACATGAAGGGTAAAGTCTTAACCCCATTAAAAGTCAAGGCAACGCTTCCATGGACTGTAATGAGACTGGGATTTCACCCAAGGTGTTAAACTGTGGTTTGGGAAAGTGAATAAAAATACATCCATTATTGTAACAAGTACTTACCTGCTAGCCAGACTGAGCAATTCATGTCTATCGGCTACTGCAGATTTCTTTTCCAGCTCCCACAACATCACATTGATCAGGTATGAATTCTTAATTACAATGGGTACTTCTTCAAACATGTTTTCATAAGCAATATTTGCTTTTTTCAAGCTGCAAAAAAAGTTAAAAAATATTTATTAATATAACCAGTAACTCTCTTGTTCTTGTTGTTGAATTGTTGCTCCAATAACAACTGGCAATTTTGTAAAAACTCATGATTTTCATAGTTCCACAATCAAACAAGAGTCAAGTTTTGGTAAGAGAGCATTTGCATGGCAAAACCTCACGTTTACAAGGACTAGGAAAAGCTGCTCTAGGAAAAACTCTCAGAAGTCAAGCAGCTGCTTTGCTTGCTAATACATTACTTACATGAAATAGCCTCCCGCAAAAGACTGCACTGACAGGATTAACTCTGCCCCTTCCAAAATATTTTACTGATTTCCCTGCCATTGGGATTTCTTAAATAGAAACGAACAGTTAGTTACCACATGACACTGAAATACCTTTAAAATCATAACTGCTACAATGAAAAACAATTTCCCCAATAACTGAATAATTAATTTTTACTGATCAAAAACTAGATTGACAAAAATAGCGTGTGTTTTGGAATAATTCAATTCCATGGTGGATATTAAAATATAAATTTCCAGTGTATTTTTTTTTTACAATATACATATAAAACCTATTGTTACTACTTTACAATAAAGTAGACAGTAATACCATTCATAAAAACTGGAAATAAAGGAATCATCTACAAGTTTCTAAGGAAATATATCCTTAACTTCTTTGTATGTATATTGCATTTTGGAATAAAAACTTTTGCTTTTTGCCTTCCTCCCATCTCTTTTTTTTTTTTTTTTTGACTAAGCACAGATTTCTTTGTTCATCATGGAAACGTTATGTTTAGACACCAAGCAATAAAATGATTCCGTTTTTCCTCAACAAAGAAAGTTTAACAAGTGCTTGTGCTTTTGCCGTTGAACATCAAGATGTTTGAGGTAAAAGATGACAGCTAAGGCCTACATCTATTACAAGCGGATAATCTTTTGAAACAGAGTAATTATCCTACTTTACTAGAGAAGATTGTGTCCACATGGGGGAGTTAATTTGGAATAAATATAGAAGAACAGCTATTTCAGAATACCTGTTCAATTTTCCTTCTGGAAAAAAAGAGCTTAAAGACAGACCAGCTATTTCCCCTTCTCCATTTCTCTTTTTATATTTTTGACTCTGTTCCCAGATACAGCTATCTTCACCACAGTCCTTACAGCCAGCCTGCTGACCATCTCCAAAGTCAGTTCAAATTCCATCATTTCAGCCCTTATTCAGATGCCCAAGGACAGACTTTCATGCCTCTCAGCCCACTGTATCAGTGAATGTCTATCGCTACCCATACATATACAGGTTCCCCTGCACATACTATTACATGAGTTTTTAAAATACAGTATTTCAGCATCCCATATACCCTTCTGTCTCCCAAACAATCCAGCAAAATCTATGAGAAAATATTCTTTTAAGTTACTTACGCTTCTGGAGAGAAGTCTTTTTCTTTGCAAACTTCCATCAGTTTGGGAGTCAGCCTATATGCCTTTAGTGACAAAGACCCTTGGGCAGTCTTAATGGGATCTATAATTAAAAATAGAGGAAGTGTATTATTACTAACCCTAGATTGCCTTTTTTTTTTTTTTAATATCTGAATGACATAAACAGGAGGGAAATAACTAAATAATCCTATTAAAAAAAAATTAAGACAACTAACACAGAAAAGACACTATAGCGGAAGTAAACCTATTGTACTGAAATGTAAAATACATCCAACTATATACAGTGAAGCTAAATAATAAACTTAAGAGAACACGGGGGGGATCTAGACCCATTCAACTTACAACATTATTTTCCCCATTAAAGGCCTAATTCACATTTTCTTTTCTTTCATATGAACAATCCACAGAACTTATGTATGAGCTACCTCATTTAAATAAAGATTCTTCCCTCCAGTCATTATGCAGTAAATCAAAATATTAATTAAACTACATTTTATAAAAAAAAAATAATTCATTTTAGAGAAGCAATAAGCTAATTCAGATCAAGTTGCCCTGCTGCTTCATACATAACAATGCAACTGGTATATAAAAAGATTAGTTTTGCCTTGACATACTCTATTGAATTTAGGGGGAAATTTTCTAAACAAACTGTTACATTCCTAGGACAAAGAAGCTTAACACTTGCTGCATGATAACGGCTGAAGCATGCCAACACGAGAATAAAAGCTGTGTTAACATTCATGTTGTCTGAAACTTAACACAGTAAAACTTTTAGCAATCGGTGATAAAATGAAAACCAAAATAGACTGAAACAAGTGGAAAATTCATCAAGGTCTGATGATGCAATGTTTCCAGCCAATATAAGTATACTTTAACAACTTGTTCTTTACTGTAATCCAATTGTTAACATACTGAAACAATTTTGGGGCAGCTCATAAGATTGATCGTATTCATTAGTATTTTTTCTGACAGATACTCAGGACGTTACATTTACTTCTCAGCTGGAAACTATATGCAAGTCTGCCAGATATGGCAAACTGTGAGTGTTTGGGGAGGGGGAGGCTATAAAGCTGTTAAATTGCCTACGGTTCTGATACAGCACAGAACATCTGGTCTGGAGAGCTTGAGGAAACACCATTAAATAGGCAGAAAAGAAAAAAATCTTTGTGCTAAGAAACAGTCCAGGTTTTGTATGCTTCTGTCAGAGGTATAAAAAAAAAAACTTGGCAATTCGTGTGATGATTGGTCAGTCACGTACAGAGCCAGACACGCTAGCAAGTGGGGTTTGTTAGACATCTGGTCGGGTTCCACCAGCCCCTTCGACGAGGGAGGGGAGATGAAGGAATAAAAATGAAGCAGCTACTCCAGCATTCCAAAACGTACACATCAGGGCTCTGATAGCAAGAAAAATAAACAGAAAGAAGGAAACCCTGTCTAGACTTAGCTGCTGCTGAGGCTGCCGTAGACTGAGCCTGCCGTAGACACAGGGTTGGTATTTACTTGAAAAGGCCTGCCAGGCTACTCTTACAGGCAAAAGACAGAATACAAAAATAGTAGTAATAATATTAAGCGGGGAAAAGAATAATAAAGGAAACCTCATACTAACCGTAAATGAGAACTACAGACTCCTCAATTGCGTGCTGGTAACTGAACTGGGAGTCCAGGAGGGCACGAGTGACAAAAGAGCCATAGTATGTGGACTGGTACCAGCCAACGTGAAGATGATCAATGTTTACGTGGCGAAGGCTTCGCATCATTTCCATCTGGTATTGAACTAGGTTAAATAAAAAGTATGTTTAAAAAGTAAACTTACACAGTCTGTACTACTTTGAGAGAAAGCTTGATATTAAATGAGTAAATTGTGTTTTATTTTATTTTCATTTTTCCAACTGCACAGAAGTTTGTTTATTCACTGCTGGACTGTCTTCATTAAAATCCAGAGCTTCCTCAGAGAATGAGAGTAAGACTAGCTTCAGTAAGCAGACTTTTTTCAGCTGTAGTTAATTGCTAAAGTGATCAACAAACTGTTACACGTCATTTACAGTGTGTATTACCTTGCTCATTCATAAAAAAAAAATTTCTGTAACTGGGTTTCATTAAGCAGTAACATTTTATCACTTAGTAACAAAGAAATACTGTGATTTAAGTTGTAATACTATACAGAATTTGATATCTTCTGGAATCAAAAGGACAATTATTTAATAAGTACATGAAACAGAAGATAAACTGTCTTTTTCACAACATAAAACTACGTTTTCAGTATCAGAGTTTGGGGGACTAGTTATAGCTGTCAGATAGTTTTGATTGCATTATCTTCAATTTTTCAACACTGTTTCTTCTTTTTAGATGTATACAAATGTGTAAGTATGCATGTATGTACATATCATACATAATCCACACAGATATTTGTATACAGTAAGTTACCTTAAACAGTGGAGAACATTTTTTGTCAGGTTTTTTACACCAACAGCTGTAACGTTTCATTGTACCAACACATAAATTCTGTTTCTACTACATGCTTCATTCAAACAGATTGCCTTGATGGAACAGAATTCTATTCAGGAACATTTAACAAAAATCCCATGGAGCAGATCAACGCACCTTATCACACCTTTTAAACAGACAGACACTGTGTCTGGGGTTAAATTTAAGGAAACAGATTTCAGTGTGATTATCAGATGAACCAACACTCCCAGCCAACTGATAGGAAATCAAATGCAACAACACTAACAATCCTTAAGTTTTGTCTGCAGCTGCAAAATTTGCAAAGATATAAAACACCCCCCTCCTATGCATTCATTTTTGTTAATTTTTTTCAAGGCTTCTCCTTGTGCAGATGAAAATATGATATTCATTATAAAAGAAAGCAACATAAATTAGAGAACAGAATGTACTATGTTTTCAGATCCCACTTGATATCCTTTCAAGAGAAAAAAAACCAATTATATTCTTTAAAGATACGAGGAGACATTTTTCAAGACTGGATAAATATTTTTCCAAGTTATCACTCTTACAGCACAAACTACATTCTGCAGTCTGCTGGCCCTTTTCATTAAATTGCCGTATCTTACTGATTGTATTTTTAAAGTAATCTACATACACTTATATAAACCCTTGCAGACTTTTTCAATCAACATATGTTGCTGCTTCCATTCTATTTTGTAATACCTTAACAGAAATGACTTACAATTTATGTTTCATCCAGAACACCATGATAATACAGCCCCCCAAAACTAATACAGCAAAACCATCCAGGCTACAGACCGAAATCCCAGAATACACTGCAAGCAAAGAAAAGGCCGGCACCATTTGGCTGTCGCTAAACTGAGACAAATCCTAAGATGCCACTACACTCTTCAGGACAGACAGATAGTAGAACAGATTAAACAGCTGGTTTAAAGTCAGTATGAAAACCTTCCCCCTTGCTAGATCAAAATAAGTTTTAATCTCACTTTCATTGCACATCTTCCAGAAATAGCAGCCAGTTTCAAGCACGCTCCTTACACAGCAGCCCCAATGGTTTAGCAGGTAGCATCTCAACATTTCTCATAAAAGCAAAGCTAAGACCTAGCTCATCAAAGAAGCTCAGTCCTTAAACTTAAAGGTTTTGTTGGGGTTTTTTTGGGGGAGGAAGATGTTAAGTTTCTAAATCTTACAATTAGAACAAAGAACACAGACCTCCCCTGGAACAAACTAAAAGACTCCTGCTGTGACCATGACTTTGAATTGAAAAAGCATTTGATCCATTTATTAAATGAAGCTAGAACAAACTATTTTGGTTAAAAGAAACTTTTCAAAAATATATCTGTGGAAATCAAGTAAGACTTGCTCTTGACATGACATGCTACAAGATGCTAAAACATGAAATTATGGTTAGATCCTTTCTAGCCAAATGAAGTCATGAAAAGGAAAAACTAGAAAGGTATTTTCAAAGGCAGCTGAAAAAGATTTTTTGAGAATGAAGTTAAACGTGGATTTTTAGATAGCTGAGCTAGACTGCTCCTTGCAGTGGCAATTCCCTTGTAATTGAGGACACTGTCAAAGTCGAGGTGATCATGTAATGATGGGAAAAAGACACTTATATATAGATTCCTATGAAATCATTCATGTGGTTGACGCACTCAGATAATTTCTCCCTTAAGAGGCGTAGTGTTAAAGAGAGGGAATACCCTAAGAATATATTCAAATCATTTACAAACTTCATTAAAGGTATATGATGCTCCTAAAACCATTCGTCTGAGAGGTAACTGGTAAACAAGTTCCAGGACAACTTCTTTTCTTAAACACAGTATAACCAGCAATATGTAACTGAAGATAAGTGCAAGCGATATTGTCCAGAAGAAAAAGGACTACCTGAAAACCATCCAGATTTCAAGTCAGCAATTCCTCCTCTCATGACTGTTAGCAGTTAGATGATAATGAAGGCAATAGTGGAAAAACCTCAAAGAACCAATAAAGCATCAATAGCTAACATCTCTGCCTTGGGAAAACAACTGCAGAAATTAAAACATGATGCAGTCCCCACCAGGGAGAAATGGAAACTCTTTTAACCAAACATATATATTTTGTAACATGTATTAGTAGCTAGATAGCTCCAACAAGCTGCCAACTCACACAAATGCATAACAGCCCCCAAGCTTTTGTTGATATCATTACTGCTGTTTCTTTACATCTTTTGCCCAACCTAGAGAACATCATCTTTTTACCTAGAAGTTTAGCACAGACTAGGCAAGAGCTCTCTCCCACCCAGTCCTCAGTCTGCTAGGACCTGGGATGGTCATGCACTTCTTCTAACCAGGAGTTCACTGTTTCAAGTCATAGTCCTTCCCAAGCCACATCACAATGCTGCCACTAAAAAGTGCCACTAAGTCTGAGAGTGCGCAGAACTGAGGTGAGCAAGGAAAACGGCAGGGGAACAGCCAGACCAGGATGCTTTCCCCTCATTTAAGCAGTGTACCTGTATTTTTAAGCAAATTATTTGTTCATGAGTGTCCTTATGATGAGGAAAGCCGACAGTCATGCCTGCACTTCTCAGCGTGCTCCTTGCATTGAGAATGCACAGCCTTTGTCTCCTGAGCACCCATCTGGGGCAGATCTTCTTTTTAAACAGAAGATTCTCTCTTTTGCTATTATTAAAAAACCTTATGTCCTCCAAAAGTGCAATTTTTTTGTTAGTATTCAAACAAATGGGGGCGGGGGGGGGGATAAATGCAGCTACAAAGTATTACTATAATTTGTCTAAAGCAGAAAAAGTTCAAAACTATACAGTATAGATGTTCTGCTTGAATATGACTGACTTATGTGAATCTGTACTAACAAAATCTCTTGAAGTTTGGTGGGTATTTTTTCCCCTGAATTCATCTACGTTTTAACAAACTACTTGTAAAAGATTAAAGAAAATACTAAATAACACAAACACTTTTTCCTTTTCTAAAAGGCACTGGCAACATTAGAACCTTTATCCGGGTTTTAACTTATATGAAGTATATACCCTACTTTACCAATAATAAAATAACTTACCCAAAATTATATAATAAATCAGAGACAAGGCCAAAAACTGAACATGAATGTGATGACCTGTTCAGCACTGGGACAACTCAGCCACATTCTCTGAACACCGTGAAAGATCTTCAGTCAATAACTTCACTATTTGAAAACCTAATTTAAGAACAGGTCAAATCAATCAAGGCACTGAAAAAAGGAAAAAAAGGTCCATGTGATGATTTTAAAATGCAAACAAATCTAAGACACTAGAGTTTACAAATAACAGCTTATTTCTAAAACACTTCCAAAGTAAGTATTCTTGTAGAAATTTGATACACAATGCAAGTTTATTTATCACTAAAACCATTATTATTTTTATTTATTTATCAACAATTCATTAAAATCCAGCTCTCAAGAGGTTATATATCAATGTATGTGTTGCCAGAATTTAGTCCTTAAATAGTTATCATTACCATCAGATGAGATGCATTTCAGCCTGCCCACATTCAGATTGCTGGTAAATATTATGACATGTGAAACCCTGATCAAAGATGGCCTGGAGGCAATACATTTGACAGCACCTCAGATGCTCAAGGCTTTAATTTCCAAAACATATTTTAAGTTGATACGCTTTAAGAAATCTGGTTTTAAGATCAGCAACCAACACGTCTCCTAAAAAGCCAAGCCTCACCAAAGCGGGAGAACTTCGTACCCAGTATCACACGCCGTACACCGGTTTTATGTTGTTGTTCACCCAGCTTGCTGCAGCGTACACTGGACGCAGGCAGCACTACCAAGGGAGATGACAACCAACTCTATGCTATGAACCGCTAACATCTGCATAGCCTTCAGTCTGGATTTCACAATTAAGTGCCTGTCTTAACCTATGTTTCACAAATTTGTCCTTAAAGTATGAACTCAAACAGCAGAAGTTACCCATGTCTTCACGAGGGCAGGTCACTGATTCAAGAACAAGGCAGACCTTTACTGCTCCCTCACCCACCACAGCCTCTGCAAAAAGACTCTCTGGAGTATCTGAGGGTGTTTCTTCACAGAATCCTGGGCATCCAGAAGACAGATGAACTAAAACTTAGGGTTGTCACTAACTCAAATTTACTCAAGACTGGGTATACTTGCCGAGAGACACAAAAGTCCATCAGAAGAAACAGCATCCAGCCTGCGCGCTAACACTTCTCTGAATTTAACTGGCAACATGAACATGGCAAATTTCAGTTATTCTGGTCAAACTATATTGAAAAACAGCTAAAATATTCCTTTTATAGCACCACTACTAATGGGGATAGCATTTTTAAGGCAATAATTTGTCTCTTTTGAAGCGCTTACCATGTGGTAGCATGCATACTGAACAACTATACACTGCATGGTACTTTTTAGCAGCACAAAAAATTCTGGGTTTTCTATACATATTAAGCTTTGCCAAACCACATGTATGCTTCAGACAGTATCTTCAATGACTAAAACAAGTTAGCATATGCTAGTTCAAGGAACCAGCGTATGCATTTGAAAAGAAAGAAAACTGATTTATTTAATTAAGCACAGAGAATTATGGAGACAACAGATTAATTCGTTTTCCTACACACACACACAATCTCAATTAATTGTCTAAAAAACTATGAATCACAATGACTGCATCTATTGATAACAATTCCAATTGTTAAGATACAAATATGATTAGTACCACAACCAACTTATTCTCATTTAAAAAATAAAAATAAAATGGATGGGTAAAGAGAAACAAGAATTCACAGTTAATTCCAGCAAAGGCAATATTTTATCTGAAAAAGCCTTTAGATACTGCTGAAATATATTTTTTAAGCTTAAGTGTGCAACATATATTTGCAGATTTTTATCTATATCCAACTCCCTGACACACTTCTCCCAAGACAAATGCACAAGCTCAGTAACTCAACAATTCTGCTATTCAGGGAGAAAAAAATTAAAAGTAAATATTGCCTTCCTCAATAATATTCATTTCCTCCTCTGAAATATCAAGTCAAGGTTACAAAACAGTACTCTATTTTATGCACTTTTGCTATACTGGGCTGAAAGCACCTGATCTCCTCTAAACTTGGAAGCTAAGCAGCCAGGGCCTGTAAGTAGCTGGATGGGAAAAAAAAAATCACCTGAAAACAGGCAAAAGTCCAAAAGCCATAGTCAATCATAGGACCATAAAACCAAAAGTGAGTTAGAAGACTTAATTCAACTCCACTTTAATTCCTAAATTCAAGGATGAAAAAAGGGCAGAATATATTTGTCCAAAGTGGATTAAATTTTTCTTAAAGAATTGTTTGATTTTAGTAAGTTAGTAACTGTGGTGGAAAACTGCACAACATCCGAAAAGCATGCTTTACAAATCTGCGTTTATATACTACGGGATAAGTTGAAAGCAAATCTGTAGCAATCACCTCCATCTATGCCATCAATGCTACTGTTCTAGTAAAAGCAAGCCCAACCATCATCCATGAATAGATGCTCATTACAGCAACTGAGGCTTTGCTAGTGTCTTAATGCTTTCTAAAGCAAAAAGTCCTTCATTTTATAAGAAAGAAGGGAAAAAACAGAAGAGGGAAAATTCTAAAATAACTATTCATTGTGTATGCTCAGTGAACTCATTCATTTTTAACCTTGATCATAATTTCATGCTAGTTTTATTACAGTACTGTACAATATTAATTGTGCTGTACAGAAAAAAGTATGGGACACCCAGAGGAAGTATCACAATCAGTAGGTGACCAGTCAAAAGTAACGGGAACACAGTAAAAATAAAAACAACACATTTGGAGTGCTTCTGTCTGGAGATACTTACCCAAGATGTGAGCATGCACCTCCAGACTGTTATTTACTACCAGTTTAGACAGCAGTAGCCCATGCATAGTCTCCACCAGAGCTGACGAACACAGGCTTGACAGCACGGGCAGAGGTAACGGCCCTGGAGTCTGGGACACCACAGTAATGCCGGCGGCAACTTCCCATCTCTACCTTGGTGCTTTACAAAGGTGGCTCCAAGACATGGGCCAGCACAAGGACATACCTCCTACCAAAGCAGGGCAAGGTAGGAAAGGGTAGCTCTGTCGCTGGTGGGAATAAAGGAGGATGAGGACAAGTTTTCAGAGAAAAGGAGTAAACCAAGGGAATGGCAAGCATGGGGATGTGCGTGACAGGACAACGGGAAAGCAGCAAATGGAAGCACACCACTTCCTGCACATGTGCTGGCACTCGCCCAGTGTTTTCTGACAGCAAGCTTGGGGCTCAGCACATAACCACTGAATTAGGAGGCAATCAAACCAATCAAGCTATCATATCATTTTATTAACACAGGAGCAAACACTCAGATAAGCCTTTGGACAAACAAAATAAATCTCACTGACCACACAATTCTCTACACAACTCAAGATAACGGGAACTTGTACTGTTTTTAAATAAACACACCCAATTCTCAAGAATAGTCTAAAGATGACGGGCAGGACTGCCAAGATAACTTGCAAAATTGTCTTCTAAGGGATGCAATGTTATTCCAAAGGATAAAAGCATTATAATACTTTCTTCAAGAAATATTAAAACACTTGTGTTTTCTAAAAGCATTTTTAATTCAGAAATCCATTTTAAACTAGCATCTTGAAATTAAGTTGAAATCAAGCAATATAATTTCACTATTTTGTTAAAGATGATCTTTAAGAAGCAACTGCTAGAAGAAAATGCAACATATTTTGAAGGTCTTCTGTTATATATTTGGAGTAGATTTCTGGCATTTGTATAGAAAGTTCCGTCTTCACAGATTCTTACAAACACTTACCACTTAATCCTCAATCTCCTCCTATACAGCAGGTAAACATTACCATACCTGAGCATCCATTTGGCTTAGTACACTACTATTTTTATGTTGACTGAAGATGTATTTGATGCAAGATTAAAATGTTTATCAAGAAAAAAAGTTTCAGTCAGCCTACACGGTCATGACAGCAGTAAATTATACTATTAAAAAGGTCATCCAAGCAACTTAATTCTTGCTTTCTTTGTAAAACAGCAAGAAGAGGCTATCTCATTTCCTAATAAACATCAAAAGTCTAATGAAACCATCAAATGTTTTGTATTAGGAATGCATTCCTGTGAACTTCAGCACCTCGAAGCCTTTACTTATACAATTTTTGTCCACTGAGTATCATTCTAGCTGCTAAAATGCAAAGTAGGATTAAAGGTATGAAAAGGAATCAGCATGGTCAAACAACAGCTGTATGTTAGAGTAAGCTCATATCTGACTAAGTACCTCCTTAAAAAAAAAATTAAGAA
Organism: Cariama cristata; assembly: GCF_000690535.1. Classification (NCBI taxonomy): domain Eukaryota; kingdom Metazoa; phylum Chordata; class Aves; order Cariamiformes; family Cariamidae; genus Cariama; species Cariama cristata. The sequence goes on along the minus strand of NW_009624790.1, from coordinate 62,598 downwards.
ATTTAGTAAAATTTCCTTAAATTTCTTTACTGGTCATTGATTTTTGCTCGTTTACTCTAGTGAGGTTACATTAAGAGGTAAAAGCTCTTTCTTTACAAAATATTATCAATATATCCACCTTAGTGCTACAAGTTGCAAAGCAATTAAGCACACAATAACACAAAAACGTGTGGTGAAAATCTATTTGCTTTCCTACATAAATATCAATTAACATATTTTCATGAAATTTTGTACTACAGAAATGCTCAGAGACGTTCTTAAATTATCTGGAAAAATTTGGAAATGTTTAAAGATTCATGAATTACATGGTCATTTTTACTTTTTTAATTTAACACAAATTTCCACATTCAACAATTTGAAAGCAGAATGGGGACAGACACTGAACTGGAAACAACTTAGCAATCACTGCACTTTGAAAAAATCAGTAATGTCATACAGTACACATCGCAATAAAGTCTCATTTTGTTAATAACTTTAATTTGTTAATAACTTTTCAGTTATTACTATTACTTTTTCAATAAGTGAAGAAAAACAATAATGACTTCACATAAGGAGTTATGAGGTTTTTAAACACCCCACCTCTTCTTCAAAAGCAGAAAAATATTTTTTTTTCGCAAAGCTTCAGAGTTTGGGCATCTTGTACCACTGTTAGTGTTTGCACTGCAAAAACTGAAAGGGCAGGGGGAAGAGGAGGGACATCTTCAACAGTTTACTTAAAGCCAAAACATCCATTTTGTCTTACCAGATACAATGAAGCAAGTGGTTTTCTGATGCATTGGTACTAAATATCCACATCTGTTTTGAAGAATCTCTCGCACTGTTCTTACGTTTCAAGCTCACAAAACGTGGTCCAAACATTGAAGCAGGCACAGCCCCCACACAACAGTTTTCCTTAATTGTCTTTATACTAAATCAGTATTCATTGAAAGAAAAAACATTACGACAGACTGTTTCTTCAGTTGAAAGTTACACAAGCTATTTGTGACCTCCATCAGCCCATTGTGTAGGGGTAACACTGTTAAGCAGTTGGCAGGTAGAATCAGTCAAGAAAAGTTCTAATTTTTGGCAAAACAGAAGAACAACATGGTAGCTACCCCCATAAACACATGTCTTTGGAATCAAAATTACACAAGTATCTAGCTTTCAAATGTGTTAAGTGCACTTGGGAAAAAAAAAGATAAGTGTGTCTTCAGCTTTGCAGCTTCTCCCATCAGGGGCCTCTTGGTGCAAGGCAAGATCTCCCTGGGTGCCAGGAAGGCTTGAAGCAGTTAACATCTACTGCTCCTTTAAGGAAGAAAGGAGGACCCCACACAACCCTTAAAATTCACATTAGTTTTACAAATCTAACAGTTTTATCTAGCCCAGATGCTGTTACTCACCGATCAAACAGCAGTAAAATGCCATATTAACTTCTTTCTTTTCAGTAAGAACAGCACTTAACTCTCACTCCTCATTTAAAGCAATAACTAGGAGCTTTGTATAATACCTAGATGAACACATCACCACAAGGACATTTCAGTATACCTCTTATAACACTCTTAAACCACCACCTGACACCTCCCACTGAGCAGGGCTTTAACTGTCCATGACACAAAGAAAGACTGAGACATCCCATCCAACTAGCTCAGAGAGCAATGATTAAACCATATGAAAGCTCCAGCCAAGGGTAGCTTCATTTGGATCTCTGCTGTACCACCATCTACATGCACTCGTCATTGCTGTCAGATAAGTTCTCAAGCCACGAGCAATGTAACTTTACTTCACACAAGGTACGATTAAGTCAGAATCCAGGCAAAGTCCTACCCAGTAGATAAATGAGAAAACACCTTTCCATTACGAGATCCAGGGTCAGCCATTTGCTTTGCCAAGCACTGATTTTCAGATAAAATGAATCAAATCCTCTTGCTTGCAATCCCTGCCACAATAAAAATCTTTGCTCTTCTTTAGCTTGCAGACAGAAAGATCTGAGAGTGATGCGCTGGTTTAAACCCTGCTGGTTTAGTTCTCGAGCTACAGATTCAACCACCACACAGTGGACAGACATACTCAACACCACTTATTATCACTGGGCAATTCTTTAAAAGAGAGGGGGAAAAAAAAAAAAACTTTTACTATCCTAGTGCTAACACAAAAAACTCTTTAACACGCAGGTTTCTGAAAGGATAACTAAACAATCTCTCCACCTAAACATTTCTATAGATGAAGTGAAAGGCTTGTTTTGCACATGTGGAAGCTGTGGATTCATATTCAGCTGATGCCTAATGAGAGCCAGAACCGAGTATCTGAAATAACTGTCTTTTTTTTTTTAAATATATTAAAATATTCATAAGGAATACACGTTACACTAGTATTTCATTGTAGCATGTTGGGTACCAAGAGCTGTTCTCAATTCTCTCTCTCTTAGGATAGTTTCGAGTTCGTGAAATAATATGAAAGAAATTGATTGTAGGTGGGCTCAAGAGTAGAAGAGCCTGACTAACATTTTTATGGAACTTGAAGAAAAATATTCAGTTTTGGAGGAAGAGTAGGACCAGTGGTTCAAACCCTGTGAAAGAATTTGCCTGAAAGAGTCCTTAAATTATTGCAATTAGATGACAAGACACTTTCACATCTCATGAAAACCTATGCCTTTTTATTAAGTCCTCCCTGCCAATGGCCATGGCACAATCGTTTTGGAAGCTGCTGGCTGCACTAAGAAACAGCAGGTTAAATCCAATTCTGAGAGACACAGTCCCTTCCTGCATGTGAAAATGAGTCTCCTTTGATTCTTGAAGCCAAATAATACTACGTAAATGCCAACATGACAGGTAATTGCATTAGCAAGGTATTGGAGATGCAAAAAGTTATTTAGCGGCCATGGATGCTAGCAGGCAGCAAGAGCTTACAGTGATGAGAGATGACATTCTGACCAGAAAATCATCATCCAGAACTGATAGCATACAAATATTCAACACATCTTATCCCATACAGCTAAGCACCGATGTTAGAAGAAAAACAATGTGTGAAGAATTTTGGAGCTAATCAATTGAGGAAGTATGTTATGCTTTATTAGGTGAAACCTTGATTTTATGCCAGTTCCAACACAGAGATGTTCAAAGAACATCACTACTACATTGTTGTACTCTTTCCTTACATGACTGCTGCGACAACAGTTATCGATTAAGGAGCATATGCAACATTTAATTAATGAAACAATATTAAGGTACTTAACATTTTTAAAAGCATCTAGTTTCAAGTATAACAGCACAGATTTCTAAATAACTCCAATATGATGCTTTAACACAGGGTTAGCAACTTACAACACAGGTGCCACGGAAAGTCAGCAGGTCGAGTTTTGAAAGGCTCACTGGCAGCAACTACAACATTTTGACACCAAAACCATGAAAGGCATTTTTTTCCAGTTCCCACTACCCTTCTACCAGAATGCTCACTTCTTAATTTGGGGAAGAAAAATACAATTTAGC